>NW_026006097.1:0-5372 GCF_001458135.2 Marmota marmota marmota | reverse complement strand
GGAAGCACGCCGGGGGTGACCTCACCTTTCAACATGGCGGCGGCGGTAGATTAGGGCAGTGGGTCGAAGCAGTCACCGCCGCTTGGGGACCCTGTTGGAAGCAACCGCCGCCGCCGCTTTTCATCTCTTCTGGGGCAGGGGCCAGGGCCAGGTGAGGGGAGTGGAGGGTCCGGGCAGACAGAACTGGGTGAGGAGGCGGATTTCACCCGGGGAGGAAGGTGTTCAGAGACTACGGAGTCACCGACTCCCCACTGGTTCACACTGCGCGTGAGTGAGAGACCGAGTGTGTGTGTATGTGTGTGTGGCGTGTGTGTGTCAGTGTAAGCATTTATCGGCGCTCCTCTACTCCGGATTTTCGAAGTTTGAGGGGGTCCATTTCATTATAACCGGACCAGACGCGATAGACAAACGTGGTCCTATTGCGGACCCTTGAAGGGAACTTCTTCCCCCAGTGTGGGCTATCTAAGGCGTAGGAACTCAGACCTTTGCCCTACTTTGCTGTTCTTCCCCACAAGTAGCTTCACGGAAAACTTTGGGTCCATTTTCAGAGCTATACTGGAGAACGTGGAGTTCCGTTTGGTCGAAGAAAAGGTTTGCATGCGATTCACTTAGAACAGCTAGCTATAGGTTAGTTTTGCCATCCGTAGTCCTTTCTTGTTTGACACCCATTTCCTTCCCCCTCCCCGAAAAACCTGCCTTCTTACCCTTTTAAGCAATACAGTTCACATTTTATTTCCGTTGATTTTTATCCTGTCAGCATTCCAAGGAGATCTCAAGTTTCTTGCCTTCATAACCGACTATGAGGGAGAACGCCTAGACTTTTTGAAGCAATCTGACCGGATAGATATGCACATACTGTTGACTGATAGTTTTCTTTAGCTCTTAACCACTCCTGACACAAGTGTGTTTATCCAAAATAGCAATCTCACAGACTCTGCGTAAAATTTTGAACTAAGTTCACAGTCCCCTCTCCCCTTTTTTGATTTCTGATGTAAAACCAAACAACAATCTTTTTGCGAAATGGTAAGATTTCCCCTGGAGGTTGGTATAACCAGAATGTTGCTCTTTGTTCTGACTTGTGTGACCTTGGATGAGTTGCCACACCCTTTAGATATCTGTTTTTCTTTTCCTTTTAACCCCTTAAAAAATAAGTGTTCGTGTATACCTCATATACACAGTTGTATAACTGTACCCTGCACGTTTGTACTTGTGAACTGAAAGTATTTAAGCCATGAAATGTGGCTTTTAATTCATTTGGTAATAGACAATTAAGGATTTTGAAAATCCTTTGACTCTGAGTGATCAGATGCTGTTCCTTTTCCGTGGCTCATACTCTTATGTGAAGGAGTGTGTCCCAGTAGTTGAATTCAGCTGAAGGATGTGTAAAGTTGAAAAAGATATGCTTACTTACACATCATTTAATATTGAGATCCTGTCTCAAAATACAATAAAAAGGGCTGGTGGGTGTAGCTTAGTGGTAGAGTGCTTGCCTAGCATACTTGCCCTGAGTTTAATCCTTAGTATTGCAAAAACAAAAATTATACTAACCTTTTAGGACTAGTGATTTACAATAAGAATTTTTTGGGGGCTGGGTGGTTACTGGAGATTTAACCCAGGGGCTCTTTACCACTGAGCTACATCCCCAGTCCTTTTTGTGTTTTATTTTGAGACAAAGCTTCATTAAGTTGCTTAGGATCTCCCTAAATTGCTGAGGCTGTTCTTGAACGTTCAATCCTGTCTAGCCTCCCTAACTCCTGGGATTACATGCATGTGCCACTGTGCCCAACAAGAATAATTATTTTTAAAATATGTTTTTCTTATAAACTATTTCAGCCATAAAAATTTTAAACATTTAGTATTTCTACCCTGCTTTTTTTTCAGATAGAGTTTTTTAAAACCTTTTTTTATAACTTTGTTTATTATTATTTATTATGTGGTGGTGAGGATTGAACCCAGTGCCTCACACATTTTAGGCTAGTGCTGTATCACTGAGCCACAACCCCAGCTCTCAGAGTTTTTATTTATATTCCAAATAGATGATCACTAAGAGTTCTTATTTAATACATATTACAGAGTTGGGGAAAGAAGCTATTTTCAAAGTAACTGTTTTTGCTTTTGCTGGGCTGGGGATCAAACCCACAGCCTGTGCATGCCAAGCCTCCTCTGATGTACATCTTCAGCCCCTTTTGTTGTTGTTTTGTTTTCCTGTGCTAACAATCTAATCCAGGGCCTCGTGCTTTCATGCACCCTACTACTGAGCAACACATCCAACCCAAGAGTAGCTGATTTTTGAGTTATAATTAACATGCCATACAATACATAAGTGTTCAGTGGTTTTCAGTATTATCCACAGAATTGTACAACTATAACCACAGTTTCATACACCAAAAAGAAACACCATTCCTGTTAGCAATCATTGTTTCTTGGGGGAAAGGAGGTAGGTACTTGGGGATTGAACCTCAGGCCTTCACATACTAGGCAAGCGCTCTACCACTAAGCTATACCCCAGTCCTTTTTAAGTCTTATTTTTGAGACAGGCTGGCTTTGGATTTGTAGTCCTCCTGCCTCACTCAGCCTCCCAAGTAGCTGGGATTACAGCTATGTACTATCTCATCTACCTGTAATTTCACTATTTTTATTATGATTAATTTTACTTTTGAAGAAGACCTAAAATTCAATACTTATAAAGCATGGATTAAAAATTTACTGTTATTGGGCACTGGGGATATATTAAGTGGCAGAGCATGAAATTACTGCTGCTGGACCTCATGTTAATCTGTGGAACTTTAAAAAAATTCCCTACTGGGGCTGGGTGAGTGACTCAAAGGCCCTGAGGTTGGATTCGCCAGCACCACCAAACCACTAATAAGTCTTAAGACTAAAAATTCTCCAAACCACTAGTGAGTCTTGGCGCTAAATTTTGGCAACCAAGAAACTTTGTTACTGTTTAAAATTAGATAGTTTTGATTTGACTGAGTTTTTTTTTTTCTTTTTATAAACTGGGATTATAGATGTGTTCAACTCTCAAGTATTTAACAATTTTATTGCATTATAATTTTATTTTGGTGGCAGGAAATGGTCTAAAACAGGTTCTGAAATAATTTAGCAACTACTTAAAATGTTATATTGTAAAATATGTTGTAATTCTCTGAAAGTAAAGAAAATAATTTTGGTATGATGCTCTAAATTAGTATGTATGAGATGGATTCTAGGAATTTCTATTTTTAACAAGCATTCAATATGATTATTATGAGACAAGTTTGGGAAACAGGTACAATGGATTGTCACATTGCTGCAAATGTGCTTTTCTTAAGACTTTATTGTAGGATTAAAAGTTGCTGTGTAACTTCTGATTGTAGTCCATAGAATATTCTTAATTCCTGTGGTATAATTGGTACTACCATCCTCGAACTTGACTGGTGCTCATAATAGAAATAAAAAACAAAATCTACCAACCAACCAACAACAATAAAAACATGGAGCCAGGGATGTAGGACCGTAGTAGAAAATTTGCCTAGAATGCATTGAGGGCCTCCCAGCACTGTAATATTGTATTTTTTACTGAAGGATTGTGGATGTCTCATTTGTGACAGGTTGTGGGGAATATATAAACATAGGGTTAAGTTACCCTAAGCTGCTTCAGGCTCTCCTCCTGACTTGAGAACTACTTGCATTTTAGTAGTTTCAAAAACTGAAAGGTATAAGGCAGAGCAAGAAACAGATTGTTAACATAAATATATTCAATACTTTCTTTGTAATTGTGCAAAAGATAAAGTTTTTGTTTAAGATCATATACCTGGAATTGGGCATGAGAGCCCACAGGTATAATCCCAGTGACTTGGGAAGCTGAGGCAGGAGGATTGTTAAGTTTGAGGCCAGCCTGGACAATTAAGTGAGACCCTATCTCAAGATTTTATTTTATTTTATTTAATAGTGTGCTGGATTGAACCTAGTACCTCATGCACTAAGTTACATCCCCACCCTTTATATTTTATTTTGAGATAGGGTCTCACTAAGCTACCAAGGTCAGCCTTGAATTTGGCAGTACTCCTCTCAGTCTATTTAGTAGCTAGGATTAGTGTGTGCTACTGTGGCTGATATATGTAAATATTTCTCAATACTACAAACTTGTACCTAGTTTTAATTGTAAAAGGCCCTACTAAATAAAATGTAAAGAGTAAAAGTAACTCTGTTCCTCTCATCATTTTAAAAGGAAGCTTGAAATGTCTTTTTTAGATATGAAATGTACATGGTATCCATGAGGCAATAATGGGATGGACCTAGGTATGTTGCTTTGCTTCTGGGAAAGCCTTGAGTGGTAGTTTCAGATCATATTTAATTTTGATTCAATTTATCTTTTTCCTTTTTCTCCCCCCAGCTCCATTCTTAAAAATTACATTTTTTTTATTTTTCAGTACTCTGGGTGTCTGTATTAGAAAAACCACCTTGTTGCTGGGTGTGATGGTGCATACTTTAATTCCAGCCACATGGTAGGAGGACCACTAACACCTCACCATACTCAGCAACTTAGCAAAACCCTATATCAAATAAAAAGGGCAGGAGATATGACCCAGTGGTAGAGTGCTTGCCTAATGTGGCAAGATCCTGGGTTCAAACCCCAGTACCATAAAAAAAGAAAAGCCACTTTGTTTTTCTATATTCTTTCCTACATTATTAGTGTTTTTCACCTCAGTATTTCTTTTTCACCTGTGTTTCTCTTACCTAGTACATTTTCTGGCATGCAGTAAATATATGATGAATGAATACAATTAAGTGAAAAGGGTTTATTTATTAATTTTAAACATTTATTTTTTAGTTATAGGTGGACATAATTTTTTTTTTTTTAATGTGGTGCTGAGGATCAAACCTAGTGCCTCATGCATGCTAGGTGAGCATTCTCCGTCAGAGCCACAAACCCAGCCCAAAAAGGGTGTATTTAATTAAGTGATTGCACTGTTAACTAGCTTTATGATTTTAGGCAAATCAATCATCTGTTATGACAACACTAGAAAAGTGCTTTAGAAATAAAGGTCTTATGCAGATAAAATTTATTAATAATATTTGTTAGAAATCTAAGAGCCCATTGTGCAGTATGCTTATTACCACTGCATAATGTTGGAAAGGAAGTGAGTCCCCTTAGAGATGTAACCTGGAATTATGCTATGAAGGCAGATGCTGAATGCCTTTGTCTTAGGATTTTTTTTAAAGAAATGTATTTTTTTATTTCATTCATATCCTTTAAGCCTCTTATTTATTTATTTGTTCATTTGTTTATTATTGATTTTTTAAAATGTCTTAGAATTTAATGTAAGTATACTAGATATATAATAGTGTTTCTGGGATCTGTCTGTCCCGCCCCCCCCCCCCCCCCC
>NW_026006096.1:3343-5373 GCF_001458135.2 Marmota marmota marmota | reverse complement strand
GAAGATTCCTGAGTTGCGTCTTCCTTGCAGGCAAGGGGTCGCGACACCATATGATCTTGATTACTGGAGCTTAAAAATGTCTTAAAATAATGTAGTTTAAAGCTTTCAACTTTTTCCTTATTTTCTAAGTTGCTTAAATAGAATTATCCTAGAATTATCCTATGCTTCATTGTATTGGTTGAAAGTTCCAGTACAATACTGAATAGAAGTTATGAGAACAGAAATCCCTGCTTTGGTCTTATTTATAGATTTGAAACTATTCAGCCTTTCACCATTAAATATGTTAGCTGTAGGCTTTTTGTTGTCTTTTGCTTTGCTTTTTGTAGATGTCCTTTATTAGGTTGAGGAAGTCCTCTTCTTTTTCTAGTTTTCTGAGGGTTGTGCATTATTACAAATTGATGTTCAAATTTTTAATGTTTTTCTGTATCTATTGAGATCATCATATTGAGATGACCATAAACATAGTATTTTCATGTTAGAATTAAATTGATTGTTTTTTAAATTGTGCTCAGCATGATGGCGCATGCCTATGAGCCCAGCTCCTCAGGAGACTGAGGCAGGAGGATCACAAGTTGGAGGCCAGCCTGGGCAACTTAGCAAGAACTTATCTGAATATAAAATAAAAACTGCTCAGAAAATACTTTTCTAACATTCATGAGGCCCTAGGTTTAATTCTCAATATCACAGCATATAAGGAGAAAAAACTCATTCCAACTCACTGAATCCCTCCTTTGTGTAAAGCAGGGACTCAAAATACAGACTTATAAGATTTTCCTCCCCTAAAATCCCAGCCTGTCATACTGCTTTTACTTTCTGAAAGTAGGAAAGCCCAGAGTTCTAGCTTCTGTGCTCTGCCCCAGCCCCCATTGTGTTTTCCCAGCCAATGCGCCATGGGACCTTGCAAGTCAGGCTTTGGTTGCAGTTTCAGAGCACTTTTCAGTTTACAAATCTTTGTACACAGCGTGTGGTGCCCAACAAGAGTGGCCTCCCCAGCCATATGTATTGGATCATCTTCCTATACATTTATGGGGATGAGATGTCCTAGATCAATTAGATTTGACATTAACAAATAACATCAATCCAAATGCACCCACTATTAGGGCTAGACAAGGTTTCAGGAAAGAAAAAAGATTAGGAGAACAAGTGAACAAGGTATAGCAGCATCAATTCAAATAGATCAAGGAATAAATAGACATGGATTGGGTTTTCAGAAGGGGTCACTGAGGCAATAAAAATTACTTGGAAATCAGAAAGACCAGTATGGGTTCCTCAGTGGCCCCTGACAAAAGAAAAGATACAAGCAGCCCATGACCTGGTCAAACAACAATTAGCGGAGGGACATATACAACCTTCCGTATCTCCCTATAATACTCCCATTTTTGTCATTAAAAAGAAATCTGGTAAATGGAGATTATTGCAAGATTTAAGAGCCATTAATAACGAGATGGTTATTATGGGACCTGCTCAATCAGGGATTCCTCAATTGTCTGCTTTGCCAAAAACCTGGTACGTTTTAGCTATAGATATTAAAGATTGTTTTTTTTTTCAATTCCAATTCATCCTAAGGATAGTCCATGTTTTGCATTTACTATCCCTGCACTGAATCATGAAGGTCCTGATCAGAGATATTAATGGAAAGTACTCCCTCAAGGAATGGCTAACAGCCCAACTATGTGTCAAATTTATGTTAGCAAAGCAATCCAGCCACTTAGAAATCAAAATCCTGAACTACAAATATTTCATATATGGATGATGTATTGTTAGCACACAAAGATAAAAACACATTGCTAGAATGTTATGCCACACTTACAAATTTATTAAAAAATTATAATCTAGAGATAGCAATAGATAAAGTACAATTAAATTTTCCAATTAATTATTTAGGAATTCTATTATCTTCAACCATGGTCCATCCACCAAAAATTCAAATATGAGTAGATCAACTCAAATCACTTAATGACTTTCAAAAGTTATTAGGAGACATAAATTGGATAAGGCCTTATCTAGGCATACCAACAGGAGAGTTGGGA
>NW_026006096.1:0-1931 GCF_001458135.2 Marmota marmota marmota | reverse complement strand
GTGGAGTTTTTAAACATTGCAATGGAGATTTCAATGGTGTAAAGCTACAAGGCCTTTACTATTGTCTTATGTGTTGTATGTTTGTGTGCACACTTGTGTTTTGTGTTGTATGTCTGTGTGTGCGTATGTCCATATATCATATATGAGGCGCGCTCATGAAAAAATGGATCCGAATTTTTTTTATTCATGTGATTTTAATGGTTTAATTTAAATTGGATAAACAGCTGTTGAGGATTGTTTTAATATGTGAATAAGGAGGTTAACAGATCTGTTTGTTTACTTTCACCTTTCCTTTTCATTATATTTAATAATTCTGTTCAGGATAATGTAAATTGTTCAGAAAATTGTTTTCTTAGTACCTGTTGGAATGTTACATAATTTTTTTTAACATCATTGCCGGAATTCCTATCTTCATCCCAGTGCCGGTGAAGACAAAGATAAAACCAAACTACAGCTTCTTCGATAGTTATCACAACAAACTGTATAAACTGATGCATCAATGAATAATAAGTCAACAAGTAATGCTCAGTCAAGGAGTCAATTTACTTTGGGAGGAAATGGACATATTGATGGATTCCTCTGCTTTGAACTGATTGCAGAACTTACCTGGACTATGTATCACTTGTATGCATTGTGAACTATCTGTTGGTGCAGCGAATTGTGGTAGTGCTGGCATATCTTTGCTGATGGTGTCACCGGTGATACAATTTTTCCAAAGGAGCCATCAATTGGCTTGGTGTCATGGCATTTCTGTATCCTCCTCCCTTCTGCTAGTGATGGTCTAAAATTTGGGAGCCAACAGAGGTGAGGCAAAGAACCTCACCCCCCCACACTGGCACCAAGGCCAAATTGGGGGCCAACAGAGGTGAGGCAACGAACCTCACCCCCCCACTGGTGTAAAAGCCTATCCACAAGTATGGCTGTATGCTGGACTGGTAGTCAGTGATGGGTATGATCCAATTGCACTGGTACCAACCTAAGACAGGAGGCTGATGCCTAGAGGTCAGCTCATCCAATGACTGGTAAGGACCATGTGTAGTATTGGACAGCTTAACAGTCATGGTCCCTAAGCCACATTACTTGTTGTTTAATTAAACAAAACAGGGGAGATGTTGAGGGCCACAGCCGAGTCAGGATGACACATGGCATTTTTGCCAGAAGTAGTGGTTGAGAAGTGATGCCAGCGAGTTCTCACAGAGTTCCCATGGAGTTCCAGTTGAGCTCTCATGGGGATTCCCAGAAAGTTCCCATTTGTTGGGAAAGTGCCGGAGGAGGGATATTTCCGGATGCTGGTTCCTGGATGAGCCACATGGCATTCGAGAGAATTCCCGGGGAGCGTGTGTGGAGTATGCTGGTGGAGTTCAGAAATAAAGTTTGTTCCTGCTTCAGTGGCTTGTGATTTGTGCCCAGCCAGACTGCAGCAATGCAAAGTCACTGGTAAATTATCAGAGCTGTATCTGAGCACAGATCTGACTCTAAAGTGTGTTTCAAATAATAACCCAAGAAGTTAGGGGTCAATATACACTGATATATGAAAAGTATATGAAAATATTTATTTAAGCCTTATCAAATATTATCTCATAAAGGATTAGCTATCATAAAGATGGATAATTTCTTTATATATAGTTATGAGCAATAATTTCAAAAGAGGAATGGATGACATTATTAATTAGCAAATGCTTCATCTATGTTTCTCTCCAACCACGAATTATTTCATTGCAACCTAGTTTCATCTCCATTCTAAGGAAGAAGGTAAACGATATGAATTCTATTTCACAATTTTTTTCTTAAGTGTTAGCTTACAGTGATATACATTCCTAATTGTTTAGAAAAATTAGAACTTTTATAACATAGAAAAGTTCACTGAAGCACCCTAAAATAGAAAGAACATAGGCTTTCACATACATCTTAATTCAGACTCTGACACTTAC
>NW_026006095.1:0-5374 GCF_001458135.2 Marmota marmota marmota | reverse complement strand
AGGAATATTTCTGCTAATGGGAAATATGAAGTCAACATACTTTTCCTTTTTACTTTCATTAAGTTCAATAAAACACCCTAGAGATTTCCATAAAACAAATACCTGAAGGCTCTGAAAGGTGGGGAGAAGAAGGTCAATTGGTTAAGGATCTTGGGAACAGAAAACAGCCAAGTGGTGATATATCTGGGTTTTCTTTGTTCTACTCCATTGAAGAGAGAACCTAGAAACATGAAAATGCCAGACAAAATAAAGCATGACAAAAGCCTGCACTTTCTAGCCAAAGAGTGAACAAAGGTACAGTCAAGCAAGACAGAAACTTAATGACATTTACAACAGGAAACCACCATAGAAAAACAGGATACCTCCCCCTCTGTCCATTCCAGTAAAGGCAGAATGGGGGACTAGACTTTCAAACTCACTGGACTGAAATGAGGTACTCCAAACTGTGCACTCTCTCCCAGCTGGGACAGTAGGCGGTCAAAGTGCTGGGATGCTTATCCTCTATGAAGGAGTAGAAGCATCTTTCCACCTCCTCACTGAGGAGGGATTAGGAGAGACCTAAAGGGGAATCAGGATTTTCACCTCCATCCAGTGTTAATGAGACCACTTCCACTGCACTGTCGGAGGACAGCACCTGGGAAACCTATTCCCAGATTGCTGATAATGGAGATTGAATTTTGTCAAATGCCCAATTTTTTTTCTGCACATATTGATAAGGCATGTGATTTTCCTTCATCTCTACTGATGTAATGGATTACATGAATTGCTTTTGAATATTAAGCCAGGCTTGCATGTCTGGAATAAATCTCACTTGGTTTTGTTGCACATTTCTTTTGATGTACTATTGATTCAACTTGCTAGTATTTTGAGGATTTTTGCATCTGTGTTCATAATAGATTACAATTTTTAGTTTTCTTGTAATATCTTTTTGTAATTTTGGTGTTAGGATAATGCTGGTGCTTCTATTTTCAACTGTAGAGATCTTATGTAATTTCTTCTTTAAATGATTGGTGGAATCTACTTGTGAAATCAACTTGGTCTGATTCTTTTTTTTGGAAGGGTATTAATTATTGATTCAATTTCTTTGATAGACATGACCTATTTTGCCTTCTATGAGTTTGGAAGATTGTGCCTTTTGAGGAATTAATCCATTTAACTATCAAATGCATGAGTATGGATTTATTCATATTGTTTCCTTATTATCCTTTTAATGCCCCCGTTGAAAAGTAGTGATCTATCCTCTTATTTCTAATATAGTTAAATTGTGTCATCTTTCCTTTTTTTCTTGGTTACCTTTGCTAGAGATTTATTAATTTTACTGGGCTTTAAAAACATTCAATTTTTGGTTTTGTTGATTTTCTCTTTTGTTTTCCTTTTTTTCTGTTCCATTGACCTCTGTTTGACTTTTTGTTATTTCTTTTATTCTATTTGCTTTAAGTTTATGTCATTATTGTTAGTCAGCTTTGTCCTTGCCATAATTAAACTATTTTACAAGAATAACTTAGAGGAGGAAAATTTTATTTTGGCTCATGGTTTCAGAGATTTAATCCATGGTGGGCTGACTCCATTCCTCTGGGCTCAAGGTGAAGCATCACACCTTGGCAGAGGGAGGTTGCTCATGACACAGCAGCTGGGAAGCAGAAAGAGAGAGAAAGAAATAAAGGGATGTAGGGAAAATGAATTTCTTTCATGAAATGTACCCAGCAACCAACCTCCTCCAGCCATACTTTACCTGCCTACAGTTACTACTCAGGCCATTCAAAGTAGAACAGGATTGATTAGGTTACAACTATCACAATCCAATTGTTTACACCTCTGAACATTACTTCTTTCATGTAGGAGCTTTGGAGGACACTTCAAATGTAAACTGTAACATTTTACTCCTGCTCCCAAAATGTCACATCCATCTAACAATGTAAAATGCATTTGTTCATCTCCAAGAGTTCCATAGTCTTAACAGTTTCGGAATGGCCCCAAAGTCCAAATCCAAAGTCTCTGAGACTCAAGGCAAACTGTTGACTGTGAGTCCCTGTAAAAACCCAAAGCAAGCAGCATGTGTCCAACACACAGTGGCACATAGTAAACATTCCCATTCCAAAAAGAAGGAAAAGGGGCACAGAAAAAAAGAATGGGACCAAAACAAGACAAAAACCCAGTAGGGCAAACAGGTCCCACAACACTGCATACAGTTATCTAGAACTCATGGTGGTAAGATTGTTTCCGAAAGGCTTGGGAAGCCTTGGCCTAGCAGCTTGCAGTTCACATGTACCCTCTTTTAGCCTGACTCTTTCCACAGCCAACAGATTTTCTCAGCAGACAGTCCATGTAACTGACATCTTTTAAGTCCTTGGGTCTCTATTCCAGGTTTGATATCACCTTTAGTTTCATGTATTGCCCTCTCAGGGGCAGACTGCTGGCATTCTGACCCTGATATGCTTTTCCTGGCCTTCTGGGCCTTCCTTTGAAATCTTGGTAGATGCCCTTGTTAAGGTCTGTAAACAAGTCTGGATGGCGCCTGGCATTTTGCCAGAGGGAGTGGTTTGTGAAGTAATGCCAGGGAGCCATTAAGTGTGGAGATTCCTTATTGGTTGACTGCTGTATCTAGTTTATGTTAATTAAGATAAGCTGTGTGGAATGTATAAATATCCCTCCAGTCCTACAATAAACGGCTCCCACTCCTGCTGTATCAATCTACACAAGTTGCTCATCACCCTCCTGGTTATTTTGCTGCAGCCGGACTGCGGCATGCCCTCATGATTCCCTAAGTCCTGAATCCTGCATTCCCACAGAACCAGCATCACATGGATGATTCCAAGGTCTATCACCAGCTTGTGCAGTACCTGGATCCTTTGGGATCATGACTTCAGCAGCCTCTTAATGCTTAGGTGGCTCAGCATGGTGAAACAACTTTCTAGGCCCCTGCACTTGTACAAGCAGGGTCCTCAAGAATCTCTTCCCAAAGTATTTTCCCCTTCTATATCCTTGAGCCTGCAATGGAGTGGTCTTACAAATTCCTGACATGCTCTCAAGCAATCATTCCTATTGTTTATGTACAAAGTACTTAGCATCTCTTTTATGCTATAATCTTATCAACAACCACACATTTCTGGGCCCCAGTTTTAAATGTATTTTTTTTTCTGGCCAAACTTCAAGTCTTAGAAATCCTTCAGCTATGCTTTTTGCTCCTGATTCTCACAGTAAACTTAGCAGCTAATAAGGAGAGAGAGAGAGAGAGAGAGAGAGAGAGAGAGAAGAAAAATGAACCCCTTCAGGGCACATATCCAGTGATCCACCTCCTCTGGTCATACTTCATCTACCTACAGTAACAAGGCACAAGGCAGGCCATTCAAACTAGGACAGACTGACTAGGTTACAGCTCTCACAATCCAATCATTTACATCTCTGAACATTTTTTTTCTTCTACATGGGATCTTTTGGGAGACACTTCATATCCATACCATAACAATTATTCTTCTTTCTATAGATCCCTAAAATGCAAACTTATATTATTGATTTTAGATGTATATTTTTCTATAATGTGCATTCAATATGAAAAATTTCCTTCTATTTTTCCCTGAGACTTTTTCAGTTTTTATCTGATGTATTTTCATGCTGCTATTATATGAATACACATTAAGGACTGTAACATCTTCTGAGAAAATTTATGTCATTATTATTATGTAATGCTCCTCTTTCTGATGGAAATCTTTGTTCTGAAGTCTGCTCTGCCTTGAAAGTAATATAGCTATTGCAACTTTCCTTTAATTAGTGTTATGATATATATTTTCTCATACATTTAAAAAAATGTATATGTGTTTATATATTCCTTGCAAATAAAAATGTAGTTGGGTCTTGCTATTTAATCCATTCTTCCACTATTTGTATTTTAGTTGGTATAATTAGACCATTAATTTTATAGTGATTGTTGAGGTAGTTAGATTAATACCTACCATATTTCTGTTTTCTATTTGTTAAACTTGTCCTTTATTTAGTTTTATCTTCCTCTCCTTTTCTGCCTATTTTGGATATACTTGAGTATTTTCTAATTGCTTTTATCCTTTCTCCTCTCTCTCTATTTTATTTTATTTTTTTTTGTGGTGTTGGAATTGAACCCAGGGCCTTGTGTGTGTGAGGCAAGCACTCTACCAACTGAACTATATCCCCAGCCCTCTCTCCTCTCTTAATTTAGTCTTCTTTAAAATAATTTTAGTGGTTGCCCTAGAGTCTGTGATATAGATTTATAATCTAATTCCACCTTCAAAATACACTATAGTGTCTCATACAGATACCTTTTAATAGAGTACTTCAAATCCCTCCCTCTCATGCCTTATAGCTTTGCTGTCATTATTTAACTTATTCATAAAATATAATTATACCATTGCTACTGTTATTTTGAACAAATAATTTTTCTTAGAAAAGAACATGAAATTTTTATTTAATTTAATTTTGACCAATTAAATAATTTCACTAATTATTCTAATTCCTCTTTTGTTAAGATTTTCCCCTCCTCTATGGATTTATTCAAGATTTTTTTCTCGTATTTTGTTTTTTATAGTTTGAATATGATGTACTTAGGTGTATTTTTTTTTTTTGTATTTATGATGTTAGGTGTTATTCTGAGCTTTGTGATGGTTGAGTGTTTGTCAAAATTTGGAAAATTCCACTCCATTATTACCTCAAATATTCTTCTGCTTTTTTCTCTCTTTTTCCTTCTAGTAGCACCATTTTACATATATTAAATCTTTTGTAATTATCCCACATTTCTTGGATATTCTATTCCATTTTTCTCTATTCTTTTCTTTGCACTGCAATTTGGAAAGTTGTTTTTGACATATCTTTAAGCTCAGTGATATTTTCCTTGACTGTGTATAGTCTGCTGATATAGTCTGCTAATGAAACTCATATTTATTTCTGTTACCATGTTTTTTTTATAACATTTTAGTTTGATTTTTGCATTTTTAGTTTACATCTCTCCATTCATTTCCTAACTATCCTTGCATGTTGTCCACTTTTTCCATTGGAGTCATTAGAATGTTAAGCATAGCAATTTAAAATGCCCATTCTTAAAATTTCAAAATCTCTGTCATATCTAGGCCTGGTTCTGATCTTTATTTTCCTCTCTAGTCTACATCTTTTTCTTGACTTTTATCATGCCTTATAATTTTTCATGAAAGTTGGACATGATGTATCAGATATAGGAACTGAGGTAAATAGGTGTTAGGCATGCGGTTTTATATATATCTGGCTAAAAGAGGGGCTGTGTTTAATGTTTGCTATGTTTTTAGAGGTCAGACTCTTAAATTTCATGCAGTAACCTTGTTTTAGTCTCCCGCACTGTCTTTGAGTACCCTGGAAACAACTTAAGTATAGTCTG
>NW_026006094.1:0-5376 GCF_001458135.2 Marmota marmota marmota | reverse complement strand
TCTCCTTATATCAAAGAAGACATTTGGCATTTGTTTTTTAGGGATTGGCTAGCTTCACTTAGCATAATCTACTCTAATGCCATCCATTTCCCTGTAAATTCTATGATTTTGTCATTTTTTAATAATTCTCTGAGCATAATTGATTCACGTAAAAGAAACTACTCTTGCTAAATTTAGTATGGATTTCTTAATTTCTGCACTTAAATATCCTTGTTGATTTCTTGTCCTACTAGATTATTAATTATGGTACTTAGAACTGTTTTCTTTGTTCTTCTTCAGTATTTTTTTATTTTTTATGTCTATAACACTCAACATTTCAGATTCCCCTATACATCCAGGATAACTCTGCTTACCATTTTTTTTTTCTGGTCTGTATTATGTCTCTCTATTGTTCAATCCAGGGCACTGAGACATAATAAGAAATGGGTTTATTAAATTGAAATTGATTTAAAGCAAGGCCTTAGAGGAATCAGAATGATGGCTGGGCAGAAAAAGTAGGACAAAAAAATAGGCCCCAAACAGTAACAAAACTGATGTCTCAGCTTGGTCTCAATAGGATTTCTATTACTGATTTGACCTCCAATGTCACAATCACATCAACAATGAAATCATTGTAGATGCAGGATGTTGGAGTCTTGATATCATTGCCTTGGTTGTCTTATAATCCAATTTCTTTTTTGCAAGTGTATATTTGTCTCTCTCTCTGTATTCGAAATCCTGTATATATGTGAGTTTCACTGGGCAAAACTAGACCAATTATCCTTACACTAGGTTCAAGGGCATGGGAAAGTGAATTTCTGGTACTTTTGGCTTCTCAAGTGAAGGGTAACCCTTGCCCTTCAAAAAGATGAATGTTAGAAAGGGACAGATTGGTCATCTAATAAACAACATTTATTTACATTATAACATATTTTAATATAACTTCCACAACATTTTTCATCTGCCCTCTCCTAGTGTACACATGCGAAGGGGTATGTTATACATAATTATGCCTCCAACTGTTCCAATGACATTTAGTTCATAACTTCTATTAGTGCCCAGTAGAACCATACTCCACCTGGATTTGAGAGATTGTTCCTTACACAATTTTCATAATGAAGCAAAATTCTTACTTGTATTCTTACAGACTACCTGCCCAGTCATCAAGTGACTGCTTTCACCTTCACTGACTACCCTTTAATAATAAATATATAACTGAATCCTGATGACTCAAATAATTCAGAAATTCTGAACATTTTGAATCAGGTTTCATTCTCCTTATTACTACAAATGTCATATCACGTATGGGTGAGGCAATGTACTTAGATTGGCATGTTCAGAAAAGCATTTTTAAAGTACAGATCCTTAACTCATTCTTGAACTACTCATTCTGTTTCTCCATTAATACCTCATAATTTATATTCTCTACAAAAAAGCTCCCCTAGATCATTGAGAGATAAAACTAGTTTGGGAATCCCTGGACAATGCTAAGTTTTCTGATTAGGGAACTTCAGTGATCCCTTCCTACAGTTCACTTTGCATACACCAAAGTATTTTATTTAAAAATAATTTGTCACATCATTCCACATCTTAAAAGATCTTAGTACAAAGAAGTTTAACTTCCTTCAGATGGAATTTAATTCACTTTAAAATTAAGGCCATCGAAATAGTTCTTCCTTGGGCTGACTCTCATTCAAAATATAGAAATCTCAACACCTCAGTAGTTTCCCCCAAATTTATCTCAAGTTTAGAAGCCACTCATTTTCTCTAAATATGTTGCTTCTTTCATTTTTCATTGAGTTGATGTCTTTTGACTCTTTTTCATTAGATAGTTTTTTTTAATCATTATGGTAAATGGAGGGTATTCTGAGAAGCTTGAATTTTTTTTCCTCCACTTCTCTTTTTCAGCTTTTTTTTAAAATAAATCCTAATTGAATTTTTCCCCCCATTTACAGCATTTCATTTCAGGGGACATCCAGTGATGACATGGAAAAGGACAATACAACTTTGCTGACAGAGTTTGTTCTCACAGGACTTACACAGCAACCACAGTGGAAACTCCCCCTGTTCCTGGTGTTCTTGGTGATGTACCTCATCACTGTGGTGGGGAACCTTGGTCTGATTTCTCTGATCTGGAATGACCCTCAGCTTCACATCCCCATGTACTTTTTCCTTGGGAATTTAGCATTTGTGGATACTTGGTCGTCATCAACAGTGACCCCGAAGATGCTTGTCAACTTCCTAGAAGAGAGCAACATATCTCTTGCTGAATGCATGGTACAATTTTTTTCGTTTGCAACCAGTGCAACCACAGAGTGTTTCCTCTTGGCAGCAATGGCTTATGATCGCTATGTAGCTATATGTCAACCTCTACTGTATCCTGTGATTATGACCAACAGACTATGCATTTGGCTACTAGTTTTGTCATTTGTAGGTGGCTTTCTTCATGCCGTACTTCATGAAAGCTTTTTACTCAGATTAACCTTCTGTAATTCCAACATAATACATCACTTTTATTGTGATATTATACCCCTGTTAAAAATTTCATGCAATGATCCTTCTATTAATTATCTAATGCTTTTTGTTTTCTCTGGTTCAATACAAGTTTTCACCATAGGAACTATTCTTATTTCCTATACCCAAATTCTCTTTATAATTTTCAAAAAGAAGTCTGAAAAGAGTGTAAGAAAAGCCTTCTCCACCTGTGGAGCCCATCTCTTTTCTGTGTCTTTATACTATGGCCCCCTTCTCTTCATGTATGTGCATCCTGCATCTTCACAAGCAAATGATCAAGACATGCTTTCTCTATTTTACACTGTCATAATTCCTGTGTTAAACCCCTTTATCTATAGTCTGAGAAACAAGCAAGTCTTAGATGCACTGACAAAAATGTTGAAAAGAAATATTTAGATGTCATTAATACCTGTTGTTTCATTAAAACAGTCATGAAATTGTGGAGTTATTTGTACTGTCCTTAGTGTTATTGAAAGGGTTTTTCAGTTAGAATTGTTATGAAATGTTAATGAATTTTTTAGTACTTAAATATATACTTAAACCATTTGTATATCTCATTCAGAAACATGTATGAAATTTCAATTAAATATTCTCATCATGGTGGAATAATTAAAGCAGAAAAAAAAGTGGAAACACTTTATGGTTTGTATTTTCTTGCTTTGTAAATACATTGAGTACTAGTGTAATTTTATCCAAAGGAGTTGAGTATGATACTTCATACAGATAGGCTGGGCCTCAGTCATTTATTCCACAGTGGTGGCAGGTTTGTGTTTGAGCAAATAGAAGAAATTCCCAGGACATTGGTCAGTCATCACATCTTTATGTTTTGGGGAGGAAATGGTGACTTTCACTTCTTGAGCAATTGAACTCACATATCACATGAGGAAAAAACAAATTGAAATGAAATTAGGATACAATGAGAAGGCAATTAAAACAGTGAAGGCATGGATAAAGAGTGAGTGGTTGTTCTCAACTCATTTGCCTCTGAGTAAAGAGAAGATATAAATTGCTTATCATTATCTCTCTTGAATTTTGAAGCCCTTTCTAGATGTGCATATTTGTTATTGGGCAATCGAAGAGCCTTACTAATTCAAAAAGCTAATATATTAAATTAAAGATTTTAAGTATGGGTAGGCAGAGTAGGAAAAAGGTTGGCAGAACAGAATACAAGTCTGAACACATTTTTTCTTTTTTAATTTGTTTTAATAGTTAATCATGATAGTAGAATGCATTTATGCACTTTGATATATTATACATAGATGGGATATAATTTCTCATTTTTCTGAGTATACATGTTGTTGAATCATATTGGTCATGCAGTAACATATATATAAAATAATAATGTGCGTTTCATTCTACTATATTTCCTATCCCCATATCCCCTCCCCCGGCTCCCTTCATGTCCTTCTACCTAATCTAAGGTAACTCTATTCTTCTCTAGTGCTCCCCCTATTGTGCATTAACATCTGCTTATTAAAGAAAACATTCAGCCTTTTTTTTGGGGGGGGAGATTGGCTTATTTCACTTAGCATAATATCCTCCAACTCTATGCATTTACTGGCAAATATCATAATTTTATTCTTTAAAGCTGAGTAATATTCCAATGAATATATATTCCACATTTTCTTTATCTATTCATTTATTGAAGAATTCCTAGGTTAGTTCCATAGTTTAGCTATTGTGAACTAAGCTACAATAAACATTGGCATGGTTACATTGCTGTAGTATGCTGATTTTTAGTTCTTTGGGTATAAACTGAGGAGTGAAATAGCTGGGTCGAATGGTGGTTCCATTCTAAGTTTTCTGAAGAATCTCCACACTGTTTTCCATAGTAGCTGTGCCAATTTACAGTTCCATCAGCAATGTATTCTGTGTACCTTTTGCCCCACATCCTTACCAACATTTATTGTTGCCTGTGTTCTTGAGATTGCCCTGTGACTGGAATGAGATGAAATCTTAGCATAATTTTGATTTGCGTTTCTCTAATTGCTAGAGATGTTGAACACTTTTACATATATTTTCTGATTATATTTCTTCCTCTGTGAAATATCTGTGTAGTTCTTTTTTAGCCCATTTATTGGTTGGGCTTTTTTATGGTGTGAAGTTTTTTTAGTTCTTTCTATATCCTAGAAATTAATGCTTTATCAGAGGTGCATGTGGTAAAGATTTTATCTCAATCTGTAGTCTCTCTCCTCACATTTATTGATTGTTTCCTTTGGTGAAAAGAAGCATTTTGTTGGGATTTATTCAAATTAAAAAGCTTCTTCTCAGCAAAGAAAATTTTTTTAAAAAAGGGAAAAAATGCTAAAAAAATTCTTAATATCCAAAGTTATTTTTTTCAATGTGTCTTTGTCTTGGGGAATCTTAAATGTTTACTACCAAGTTCAGGTAAGATGATAGGATGCCATAGTACCCACCAGGAAACTGGAAGAAAAATTCTTGAAGGTTGTATTTCCTCATTCTCTATACTTCTAAAATATAATTAGTGATTGATGTCCAGGTATATCTTTGACATTTGTCTCCCAGCACTGAAACTCCATACATATTTGTACCGATACCACTGATTCTCTTATCCTAAATTCTACAATCACCAGTGTTTGCAAAATTCTAGCTGTTCACCTCTTCCATCTTCTGATATCCTCTTCCTTTCCAAACATAGCTACCAGATGATTCTTTATACACAGGTGTCAGATTAAACTATATACCTCTCTGACAATTTTTAATCTATTTACATTGCTACCAGACTATATGCACACATGGTATATGTATTTAGATTTGCATTAGAGTAATGTTCTTGAATAGTTCCAGATTATATGATATGTATGTGGCTATGCGTATATATATATATATATATATATATATATATATATATATATACACATA
>NW_026006093.1:0-5378 GCF_001458135.2 Marmota marmota marmota | reverse complement strand
AAAAAAAAAAAAAAAGAAAGAAAAGAAAAATTAGGGGCTAGAGGTGCAGGTGCAGCTCAGTGGTAGTATGCTTGTCTAACATGTGTGAGGTCCTTAGTTCCATTGCTACCATTAGAGAAAGAGAGACAGACAAGAAAAAAGGCTGAGCATGGCAGTACACACTTGTTGTCCCAGGAATTTGGGAAGCTATAGGGGGATCATAAATTAGACGCTATCCTGCGCAACTTAGCAAGACCCTGTTTCAAAATAAAAAAGGGCTGGGGCTGTAGCTTAATAGAAAAACCTGGGTACGGTCCCCAGTACCACAAAATGAAGAAGAAAGATAAGAACACCCCCCCCGCCCCCCGCAGCTGAATAAAACACAGATACTCCAAAACTGGTAATGAATCACAGTAATAGTTCATTTAAATAAAAATATAAATTCTAGTAAATATGTAAAAAGTTTGATTTTGTAAACAATAACTTTTTGCCTTTAGGTAATTAAGAAGCTCTAATATTGTCCTGTTAGTACTGTAGTGAGAATATAATCTTTACAAAGGCAATGGTACAATCTTTACAAAGGTGCCTTTTGAGAATGCTTGACAATACACGTAAGTAACCCTAAAGAAGTCTATACTGTGGTTCTTTTTAAAAAATTAAAATAATATATTTACTATGATATTCTAGTGGTTTTTAAACCTTACAGGATCTAAATGATTTTTAGTAACAAGTTTTGTAATTCTTGTTTACTTTATTGAATGAAATTTATAGATACATGTAATCTACCTATATATTAATAAAATATAATGTCCTAACTCTAATTAAAGAAGGTCATTTGTGATGAAATTATTATGGATTTAAATGATATGAATACTCCTGTAATGATAGTCAATTGTTGATATCTGTACTTAGATCACAGTTGATTTTATTTATGACAAGTACAGGCTGACAGTGTGTGTTGGCAACTTGGATTCCATGAGCAGTACATACTGCTTCTGCTTTTGATTCTGTATTATGGTTTACAGACTAACTAAATGAAAAAATTTCTTTGTTGCATGGCTTTTCATGCATAAATAGAATAAAAAATCGTTGATCACTTTTCCCTCAGATTGGTACTATATGATAGACATCCCGATAAAGCAAAATTTTTATAATATATACATAAGTGAGTGTAATGGCTGTATCACATACCATTTATATTATACAAGGCCACCTGGTGTAATTTTTTTTTTTTTTAACTAAGGATTGAACCCCGGGGCACTTAACCACTGAGCTATATTCCCAACCCTTTTTTATTTGTTTTTTTATTTTGAGACAAGAGTCTTAACAAGTTGCTTAGGGCCTTCTTAAGTTGCTGAGGCTTGCCTTGAACTTGTGATACTCATGCCTTGGCTTCCCAAGTTGCTGTGATAAAAGGCATGTGACACCATGCCAATCTTTTGCCTATTGTAATTTGATGAAGGGGTTTTGCAGTAGCCATTCTGCTTTGTCACGAACATTATTTTGGGTTTTAGAACCTTTATACCACAGTTGTGTAAATTGTTTTTGCCATGAGGGATATAATTTTGAATTATGCGTTTCTAAGTTTGGTATCCTCTTTCAACGGTTTTTAAATAATAAATAATGTGAAGCAATAGTAACAATAAAAATAAATATTTAACAAAAGTAAACTATAACATAACAGAAATGAAGTAAAAATACCCTTGCTAAGACTTAACAGCATCCTACACCTGAGTTTTACTCAAGAGAAATAACACAGTTCTGCTAGCACAGAACTGTTTTGTGGGATTTCTGTGGAGATTTGTAATTTGGGGAAGTGCATATGATCAAACCATCTGATAGGTTTGTGGAGACCACCTTTTGAGAAACACTGCTTTAATTCCTTTCCCACCCAGCAGTGGGGGCTTATGATCATATGCTGTGAATTGAGGTTTGACTGTTCTTTCATTGGAAAAAGACAAGTCTTATTAAAATAGTCCTCAAGTAATTTAATTAGTCCTCTTTTTTGAGTGCTTTTTAAATGTCAAGTGCTTTTCTGTATGTGCTATTTTATTTAATCCTCACAATAACTCCTCAAGGTAAATATTAACTATTTTTTCATAAATTAGGAAACTGAAGCCCAGAGAGATTAAAGAGTTTATTCAAGGTCATACAGTCCAAGCAGTTTAACAAATACCTACACAAAACATGTATATGACACCATACTACCAAAAGAAACTCTTAGTGTTTCTTTTTTTTTTTTTTTTTTTTTGAAATTCTTAGTGTTTCAATAAATAAAATCTTTGTGTATCTGGTCCAGTGTTGATGAACCTTATGCCACATTAAAAAGAGTTAATCGTAGAATAAAAACTCAAACATATACTTGTGATCCTCCTGCCTCAGCCTCCTGAGTTGCTGGGATTACAGGTGTGTACTAAAGTATTTCTTATTTAAATTTGTACCATTTATTAGGTATATGTATTCCTCTATAGGAAGTTTTTTTAAAAAATATTTTTTTAGTTGTAGTTGGACACATTACCTTTATTTTATTTATTTTTATGTGGTGCTGAGGATTGAACCCAGCGTCTTGCACATGCTAGGCTAGTGCTCTACTGCTGAGCCCCAGCCCTAGCCCCTAGGAAGTTTTTTTTTTATTGTGGACTCTGGCTGTTTGTGCATTATAAATAACTTATTAGGATAATATTTTTAGAATAGAGAGGAATTCCTTAAGTGAGATAAGAGCTAGTTTTGTCTGTGCCTAGAGTAGTCACAGAAGTCTTTTTGGTATAGTAATTACATGTGTTATGATTTTTAAAAATTGTTGTGCATTTATGAATATTGAAATAAACCTGGTATGGCTATTTATGGAGGCCCATGTTTGTAATCCCAGGTACTGGGGAGGCTGTGACAGGGGGGTTTTAAGTTCAAGGCCGGCTTCAGCAATTTAGACCCTAAGCAATTTAGTGAGACCCTATATCAAAAGAAAAATAAAAAGGTCTGGGGATGTACCTTAGTGGTTAAGCACCTCTGTGTTCAATCCCCAGTACCGAAAGAAAGAAAGAAGCTTGGCTTGTAATTTAAAAATTTGTTTATAGAGATATGCTAAGTATAAATAAATATCTTATTTATAGTTACATTGAAAATTAAGATTGTAGATCTGCAGTTTAAGAAACACTAATGAACACAAACATGTTAAGAATAAATAATCAGGGCTGGAGATGTAGCTCAGTGATAGAGTGCTTGTCTAGCATACCTGAGGTCCCCAGCACTGCAAAACAATACTAATCAAAAATGAGTCAAGGCCAGGCATAGTGGCACCCGCCTGTAATTCCAGTGGCTCGGGAGGCTGAGGCAGAGGATCACGAGTTCAAAGCCAGCCTCAGTAAAAGTTAGGTGTTAAGCAACTCAGTGAGATCCTGTATCTAAATAAAATATAAAATGTGGCTGGGGATGTAGCTCAGTGGTCGAGTGACCCTGAGTTCAATCCCCAGTACCCCTCCTCCCCCCAAAAGAGTCAAGGCTCTAAACTGAGCTCCTCCTTGGTATCCAAAAAGAATGTGTAAGCTGTATGCCCTCATTAAAGGTGAACTATATTCACCTTTCCTTCCAACCTTAATTTCTACCCATTAGATTGTGCTTGTGGTTTGTTTTTCACTGTAAGCACAATTCTAATTATACTATGAATACTGGTTTCTATTTTACTACTTCCATACCATTTATTAACATCACACACTTGATAAACTTCAGTTTAAATGACTAAATACCAAGCCATAAAGTGGATGTATCAGTTTGTGAATTATTGCTTTGTGTTTGAACAGTTGGGTTACTTGGAATTTTTAAATATTTATATATTTTGATTTATACATGAACTTTTTTCTCTACTTTAGGCTTTAAATAGATAGATTACAGAGCTGGGATTACTACTGGGTTAGCAAGTATAAAAGTTTGGAAGGATCAATTGCCTATTTGCAGATGTTTTCTGAAAACAATTTAGAGAACTGTCTTCAATATGAGAGGATAAATTTTAAATTTTGTTTTACTTTAAATGATAGGGCACATATTATTTTAGCTATTCTTCAATAACTTGTGGAATTACTTAGAGATATATCTTATCTAGAATTACAGTAATTCAGACAAAATAATATTTTCTTAAAAATGAAGTTTTACACTGTTCAGTTTTTCTATAATTAAGGCTCATTTGTTGTCATGAGCATGTAGGGAGTGGGAATTGAGACCCAGACACATCCCATCACTTGAGTTGCCTCTGAATGAAACTTAGAGTTGCAGTAGCAAATGAAGTGCTCATTCCAAGCATGACTCCTTCTAGGCTAAGATTTCTTTCTTTGTTTCTTTCTTTCTTTTTTTTTTTTTTTTTATAAATAGTTACCTTTCTTCTAATTATATGATGTTGTAGATAAGACATGTGGGATAAATACCCTCATTCCTAATTTTTAAGAATTATTATTTTGGTCTTTTTAAAAAAAATTTCATCTGTGATTTTCCAAAGTAGCTTTTGGTTGAATTTGGGTCATAATTACACTTTTAAGGATTTAGTTGAGCCATTTGTCACTGCTGAAGTTCTTATGCCCTCTGATAACTTCCTTGAAAAGTCATTGTCATAGTTTTTAAAACTGCTTGTTCTTAGCCTTTGATCTTTTCTTTCATGCTTAAACAAAAGAATGATAGAAAAGTGAATATCTTGTAAAGATAGATGATTCTGTGAAGTACATTTCCTAAAGAGAGTGAGAGGATTAGGGGAGAGGGGAAAGAAAGAAAAAGACCGAAAATGAGGGAAAATATGCTATATGATAATTTCTTTGTGGGGGTAGGAGAGGGACTTTGGTCCTGGCTGTGTCCATTGTCTCTTTGTCTTCCTGGATCATTTACTTAATCTCTCTGGGTTTTTGTTTTCTTATCTTTAAAATGGGAAATGTGTTTGACTCCTAAAACACTGACCAACCTGAAACTCAAAGGCTGGACTCTTGTGTATATGTGGTGCCCCCTTATAAATAATGGTGACTGAGGGAAATAAGAAACACTATATTTTATTTTTAACTTAGTAGCAATAATTTTGTTTCCTAATATATCTCTACAGAACAAGATTTGTTGTTTTTTTTTTTTCTTCAGAAAACTGTAGATTTAACACTACCAATCTGCTGGTATTTCCAGCTATTTTGGGTGATCTCATCATTTGATAAAATAAGATTTGTTACCCCTTGGTCTGTTACCTCATTAATTTAATAACTGCATCACAGTTTTAGGTTTGACACAGGGCATGTTATTTTTATTATAGCACACCACATTTTGTGAGTTTGGTCCCTCCATCAATAACCTACCCTGAAAGGTCATACATGCTGCAAGACATCCTCTGGTTTTAGTTTGACCATCCTATCAATACATTTTTTTTTTTTTTTTTTTTT
>NW_026006092.1:0-5379 GCF_001458135.2 Marmota marmota marmota | reverse complement strand
CCTCCCCTCCCCTCTCATCACTATTCTCTACCCATTCTACTGTGACACTTATCTCTCTCTCTCTTCTTCCCTTCCCCCTCACACCATCATATATGTATTTTGTGAACCCATGAGGGTCTCCTTCCGTCTTCTGTGCAATTCCCCTTCTCCCTCCCTTTCCCTCCCTCCTCTTTTCCTTGTTTTGTGGTAATCTTCTCACGCTCTTCCTTCCTACTCTGTTTTGAGTCACCTCCCTTATATCAGAGAAGACATTCGGCATTTGTTTTTTTAGGGATTAAATGAGGGCTAAGGCTCATTCAGGCTTCATATGTCCAAGGCCCTAGGTTTGATTAAAACAAAACAAAACAAACAAAAACAAACAAACAACAACAACCCAAAACCCAGAAGGCTGAGTCATCATTCTCTTTCATCTGAGAACTGAAGTGTGGTTTAATGACAGCCATCACAGGGCCCACACAGAGAGTGGATCTGCCAGTCCTACTGTGTGAGACACCAACCCAGATGATATCATGTGAGCCCATTGGGCCCTGCCCAGATTCTTAACACACAGAATTATGAGGGATCAAAAGGATTGCTGTTTTGAGTTTTGGTGTACTCTGTTACACAGCTGTGGCTGACCAAGACATACTTACTAGGAATAGCTCAAGTTGGAAAGATTCATAGACTCATAGTCCATGGTTGAATCCAAGAATGCTAAACTCATGGATATGAGAGCGATCTGGCTGCGACCTCTGTCACCCCATTGATTGCCAGGGTTGATTCGGCTGATCTGGCTGGCTAGGCAGGTGTCCCCTTCCTCCCTCACGGTTCCATGTGTGTCCCTCCGGAAGCTGAGTGCTTGGTTGGTTGAAGAGGACTACCTTCCCTGATAGAGGAGGACCGTTCTTCCGTCAAGGGTATACGAGTAGCTGCGCTCCCCGCCCCCCCAAAAAAAGCCCACAGAGGAGAAGAGAAGGTAAGAGGCAGGTGCAGAAGGAAACCAATTTAATATGGAGAGAAAGATGGAGCTAGTTCTGTGCCCGAGGGATCAGTAAGATAGCTTGGTCTTTAGAGAAGAAATTTGCATGATGTGTGCACATGTGCAAAAAGGTATTTGTTGAATAAACAAATGAATTCATGAGACAGTTGGCTTTCCTGTTCTACTTATCTCCATTCCATGGGCAAAATACATTCCTCTCAACTGTGTCAGCTGTTTTCTTGTTTATCTTGTGAGCCACCTTGTGCTTCTAATAATACTTCTTTGCTGTGTTTGTTCACTGTGATTGAAGTGGTTTTCCCTGAGGAAAATGTCAAGGATTACAGAATTCTTATACAGGGCATACTGGGAGAGGGGTACTGATTGAAAGAGAGTCTTAAGGGATGTTTATTTATTTATTTATTTATTACTGTGGTGCTAGGGAGTGAACCCAGGGCCTCACATATTCTAGGTAAGCACTCTACCACTTGAGCTACATCCTCAGTTCTAGTTTTTTTTTTTTTTAAATACATAACCTATATATAGTAGAATACAAAACCTTAATTGTACAACTCAATAAAAATTTTCATCTGTAGCTAGGCATGGTGGCCCACGACTATAATCTCAGTGGCTTCAGAAGCTGAGACAGGAGGATGACAAGTTCAAATCCAGTCTCAGCAATTTAGTGAGGCCCCAAACTACTTTATGAGACCCTGTCACAAAATAAAAAATAAATAAATAAATAAATAAAAAGAGGCTGGGGATGTTTTTTGTTGAGGGTTTCTGGGTTCAATCCCTGGTATCAAAAAAAATATGTATACACAATATAAGCACCCTTCAGATAAAATTCTGGAATGTTTCCATCATTCCTGAAGGTTCATTCCCTCCTGCTCATTCTCATGTGAGACTTCCACCTACTGAGACAACCACTCCACTGACTTCTATTATTATGATTTTATTAACTTGCTTTTAAATATATGAAATCATGAGCACATATGCATCTGATCTTATATCATAACCTTATGTTACAACATAATTTGGGAGTCATCCATGTTGTTGGGTATATCCTTAATTTTATTTATTTATTTATTTTTTTGGTGTGTGTGGTGCTGGGGATTAGAACCCAGGGACTTGTGCATGCAAGGCAAGCACTCTACCAATTGAGCAACATCCCCAAACCCCATAATTTGTTATTTTTAATTGAAGGACTATATCACAATTTATTTATCTTGTTGATGACTATTTGTTCCAGTTTGGGGCTGTTATTAATAAAACTGTCATGGACATTTTTGTACATGTCATTTATAGATATATGCATATATTTCACTTTGGTAAGTATCTAGAAGTGAAATTACTGGGTCGTAGGGTTGGACATACATTTAATGGGTATTGTCTGACAGTTTTACAAAGTCAGTAAACCAATATACTCTCTCTCTGGCAATTAATGATTTCTAGATGCTCTATAGCATTGTCAACACTTAATATTCTCAGTCTTCCTTATTTTAGGCATCCTATCTGGTACATAGTGGTATCTCATGGTGGTTTCAATGTACATTTTCATGAAATATGAAATATGAGGTTGAATATTTTTTCATGGACTTATTGGACATTTGGATATCCTCTTTCCAAGGTGCCTGTTGAAGTCATTTGCCCATTTTCTAATTGACTTGTCTTTTTATTGATATATAGGTGTTTTATTTTGTTTTTATTTTTGTATAGAGGATTGAATCCAGAGGCACTTTACTACTGAGCTACATCCCTAGCCCTGCTGCCTCCCCTTTCCCATTTTTTTTTAATTTTTAGACAGAGTTACTCTAAGCTGCTGAGGCTGTCCTAGAACTTGTGAACCTCATGCCTCAGCCTCCTGAGTCACTGAGATTACAGGTATGCATCACCACACCTGGATTGTAGCAGTTCTTTATATATTCTAGATATGAACCTTTTGTCACATATATTGAGAGCATATACTCTCTGTCTCTGAATTGCCTATTAATGATGTCTTTTTCTTAACATAAATAATTTTAATGAACCAGGATTTACCTTAAAAATGTGTATATATGTAAAGTTATAATGATAATATAATGAATGCTGCAAATCTACCCACACTTTAGATCTAACATGTGACCCCTACTGTGGAGTAGCATGCTCCTCCTTAAGTCAATCTCCTCTTCCCTCCCTACTTCCTCAGAGGTAACTTTTACCTTACATCGTGTGTTTAACATTCTTATGCTTTTAAAAGTAATATTAGCTAACATGAATATATCTTTTCATTGGTTTGAATGTGTACCCCCAATTTATGCAAAAGTTAATTCACAATATAACAATGTTGAAAGCATGAACTTAAGAGGAGGTGTGTTTAGTACAGGATCATTTTGCCTTCATGAATGGGTTAGTGCTATAAAAAGGGCTTGCAGGAGTGGGTATGCCCCACCTTCTGTGAGATGAGAGTTCATACTCCCTATAGGAGGCAGCAAAAATGCACCATCTTGGGGCTGGGGATGTGGCTCAAGCAGTAGTGCGCTCGCCTGGCGTGCGCTCGCCTGGCATGCGCCAGGCGCTGGGTTCAATCCTCAGCGTAAAAATAAAATAAAGATGTTGTGTCCACCGAAAACTAAAAAATAAATATTAAAAAATTCTCTCTCTCTCTCTTAAAAAAAAAAAAAAAAAAAGCAACATCTTGGAACCAGAGACCAAACCTGCTGTTTCCTCCATCCTTCCTTAGAAGGACCGTGCACCCCTTCCAGTGGTACCCCTCCAAGACAAAATATGTTTTCTGCTTTCTTCAGGTTCCCTATTGGATATCTATATATCAGTATTTATTCAGTTTCACAAACAATGTATAAAATATATCCCCTCTTTTATTGTAAAAATAAAAACCACAGTGACAGAATCCCATTGATGATGGCCTGCCTCCAATGTGGCATCCCTCTAGCAGATAACTTCATAACCATTCGGGTGTCTTTTGGTTTAAGATCACAGAAATAAACTTTTGCTACATTTTTAACCATAAATTGCATCATGTTTTATGTATTGTTGACTTCCACCACCTGATTTGTTATCTTGAAATATTTTTTTTTCTTTGAAAAGTTAGTTTCAATAGAAATATATGCTCCCATGGCACAATACGAAAAAGATGGAAACGATGAACAGGAAAAGCCTACTTTCCCTCGTTTGACAGAGGATGTCTCCAAAGGAGCCTCCATATCCCTTAACTTAGGTTCTCTGGATACTTGTCGACGCCTGGCATAAATAGAAGTGCCACATTCTTCCTCACTGTTTGGAAGCCCTCAGAGACAAAGTGTGTTCCCTTCGCCACCAGCATTTCCAAAACTGCGCCCTTATCTAGTCGCGGCGGGTCTGCGAGTCGGTACTGGGAGCAGCGATCTGTGGCGGACACTGGGAACTGGAAGCGACAGTCCTGGGAGTGGAGGGGTATCTTTGGAGAAAGATGACAGAAGTTGAGGGCAGAAGTCCAAGGGGGAAGAAGAAAGGAAAGGATCCCGCGTCAGGAGGACATTGCGAGTTGGGTGGAGAGAAGAGAGCCCCTGCGCGGAGTCAGACTGCGGGTTTTCTAGGTCCCACTTGGCTTTTCGCTCCCTCGGGGCCTCCCGGATACTGTGACCTCTTAGAGGCCTGTCAAGCTGGGCTAACTGGCCCTTCTGCCCCAAGAACACCTCGCACTTGGCTGGGAGCAGGGTGGAGGGAGATTGCCTTCAGTGGACTCTACGTCCGGCTCCTGTCCCTGGACACGTCTTACAACAGCTGGATCGCGGGGGAAACCTCATCTGGGACCCCAGCCCACGCAGGCAACTGCCTCGACTTAGCGCCCTTTCCCAGCCGCAGACTCCGAGGCCTGGGAAGAGCCCGCCGCCCACCTGCTACCTGGAGAGGAGGTTGGGGCTGGTAGGCGTTAGGGACATGGCCTTGGGCCTGTCCTTTTTTGCCCTCTCCTGATGTCTCGCCAGCATCCAAGGGCGGGTGGCGCGGGGCCGTGGTTAAAGGGTGTCACCTGCGTGGATAAGTAAGTGGGCGGAGTGACGCATCCGGGCGTAGGAGCAGCTTCCCCAGCGCCCTCGGCCCGGGAGCTTCCGGTGGCAAAGGCAGGCGCCGCCTCTGGAGACGCACGCACTCGGACGCCCTCGCTTACGCCGGAAGCCTCAGTCTCCCTGTCTGCCAAGTGGGTGGCCAGCGACCCCCGCGTCTTAGACTTACTGTGGTCCTTTAGGGAAGCCCACCAGCCCTAGTCCTGCTCTCTTGCACCCACGCGCCCCCAGTCCTGGCTCTCCTGGTCGTGATGCAGGGGGTAGGTAGTGGGGGCACTGGGGCGCCCTGACCTCTATCCTCCCGAAACCCGGCAGGTGGGCGTTCAGCTGCCAGAGGCCTCCGCGTTCCCTCCCAGCTTGGAAAGTGCTGGGGGGGGGGGA
>NW_026006091.1:0-5380 GCF_001458135.2 Marmota marmota marmota | reverse complement strand
TCCCAGCTTTCCAAGAAATCTCCATACTGCTTTCCAAATTGGCTGCACCAATTTGCAGTCCCACCAGCAATGTACAAGTGTACCCTTTTCCCCACATTCTCTCCAGCACTTGTTGTTTGACTTCATAATGGCTGCCAATCTTACTGGAGTGAGATGGTATCTTAGGTTGGTTTTGATTTGCATTTCTCTGACTGCTAGAGATGGTGAGCATTTTTTCATGGACATTGAACTTTTCACCTAAACAGTATTGGCTGAAGTTATGTTTGAATCTGAGGCCTCAATAAGACTATTGAGGAATTTTCCGAGGATGGTCAGGCACATGTTAAACTGATCAATCTTCTCTTCAGTGTATGGTGTTGATGGCATGAGAATTTGAGTTCTGTTGCTTAATGAATTGTCTTAGTTCTAAAGTGACCTTTTGATTGTTTACTAATTCACATTTTATCTGCTATAGAAGTACAGAGGCTACAATAAAACATTATCAGATTAAAAGGAATGATTCCGGACAGTGGTATGTGGCTGAAAGACACCTCTTTCCATCAGTGCCTGAGTTGATCTGGTATCACCAGCACAATGCCGCTGGTAAGTGAGGGACATGGGGCTGGGAGGATTGGGGAGCCAGGCTCTGGACAGCAATGCATGGTGGGTATCAGACACTCAACAGGAATAAGTCTCCCTCTACAAAGAGCTTAGGAACTTGAAAAACACTGTTTTCTGGGCCACTGTCCTCTTCATTGATGTGCCTTTGTTTTTCTAGTGAAGGGGCAAGAAGTGAGTCTATTTTTCATACTTCCACCATGTTAGAAAAATGACAGGTGGCTGAGAAGCAAAAGGCCTTTTGGTCATTATGCATTTGTTCTGGAAATTTATGTAGGGCAAAATGTAATAAGGTTTCAAATGCCCTAAATGATGATGCCTCCTTCTCTTTACTCTCCTCTCCTAGGTTTGCTCTCTACTTTAGACAATTGTAACAGAAAACTCTCTTTAAATCTCTCTCTGTTCTTTCTAGTGTGGAGAAAAGAGAAAGTTATACAAAATCCAGCCTTTTATAGTCACTTTGGCCTAAATATACTGAAGAAATATTTAACCTCCTTTCCGGGCTATTGTTTGCCACATTGTCATTTGTGCAAACCTATCATCTGCAGAAAGATAATAGGATTCCAGAAAGTTCCACCACAATTGCAACCACATCTCTGGCCTTCAGCCCCTACTCATTGTGGGCTGGATCACTATGAGTCCACAGGGGAATCTTCTGACGTCAGCATTACAGCATTTGGAACCCACTGTCACTTTTCATATTATTTTGACTTTTTGTCATGCAGTGCTGTTTTGATTTCACTCATGAAAAGTTGTGTTGACCAAAATAATCCTTTCTGGAAAGAGACCACTTTTCCATTAAACTGGCCCTAAATATTAGGAATAAACCCCAAGAAATTTGTATCCATCTATAGGATGAGCCTACATGGATATTCTAGATGGTCACAGGGAGTGTGGTTTGAGAGGTGGAGGCCTGGGAGGCCATAGGTGTGGCTGGAGATACAAACCCCCTGAATCAGGAGACAGGCTCTGAGTTTCTTCTGCTCATTCCTCCTTCTCCTTCCTTCAAAGAAAATAATTTTAAAAACTGATGTTAAGAAAAATAATGAAGTAGATTAGAATGTACTAACATTAAAAATGTGGGTAAGTTAAAAAAATTTGCAAGCAATATATTCAGATCATAGTGCCATTTTTTTTCCTGGTAAAAAGAAGCGTATATATGATTTACAAACAAGAGTATAACATACTATAAATTGTTAATGTTTATCTGTGGAAACTGAGAGGTGGAAGTAAAGGACACTTTTATTTTCTGCTTTATAGATGGCTTTAGAGTTTTTTAAATTATAATGCATGTATATCATTCTTATCATCTACAAAATACCACAAAGATAATTTTAAAAATAAAACAACTGAAACAAGAAAAAAAGTGAAAACAGGAGATAAAAATTGATAACCAGGGGCTGGGGCTGTAGCTGAGTGGCAGAGCACTTGCCTAGCACATGGGAGGCATTGATTGGATTTGATCCTCAGCACCACATAAAAATAAACAAATAAAATAAATGTGTGCTTTCCATATACAACTACAAAAGTAAAAAAGAAAAAAAATTCCTAACCATGGTGCTATTTTTTTAAGAAAGAAAATAAACTATAAAAGAAGTAAGAAAACAAGAAAGAAGGGTGATAAGGACAAGAAGAAAGTCATACGCCCCAGAAATAATCGATATTTACTAAAGATTTACTTTGGGGCAAATCCTGTTTCAAGTGCTTTTATGTTTATTTAATCTTCAGAGCAACCTATGAGTAGGTGCTGTTGAGATTTTTCATCTTATGGATGAAAAAACTTAAGGTAACTTTGAGGTAACTTGCTCAAGGTCATATAGCTAATAAGTACCTATGTTGAGATTTAAACCCACAGAAGTCATGGAAACTATTGAAACCATTGAGCCCTCTGGGTTCAGCGTCTATTGTATCCTCCAGAAAGAGGCAACTCATGTCATTGGAGGATATTTTGGAGGTTCAGTTTTAGAAAAGTTGTGAATTGGGGTCCATGGCTATCCTGTCTCTTTATTTAAAAAAATTATTACCTAAACTTTGACTTTTTCTGTGTACATATAAACATATAAACCCACGACGATTCACCACCTTACCCAGAAGTAAGGACAAAGCCAAGAGAGTGACAGACTTCTTTCTGTCACAGAAAGACTATCACTAATCCATTGGTAGTATTTCCCAGGATAAAAATATTTGGCAAATAAAAACTTTGACGTTAGAGAAAATCTCTCCAATTCCTCTCTTTAATTACTTGAATCATGTGCTATAAAGACTCACCTAGAGGGCTGGGGTTGTGGCTCAGAGGTATAGCACTCCCCTAGCACGTGGGCCCTGGGTTTGATCCTTAGCATGACATAAAAATAAATAAATAAATTAAAGGTCTTGTGTCCAAAAACAACAACTGTATATAAAGACTCCACTAGGGAGAAGCTCTAACCTCAAGTAGGTATTCAGAGTTGCTAGGTAACACTGTTTTCTGTTTTTTTGTTCAAACTTTTACCATTCTCCTGAAGGCCCTTTGCCAACAGTAATCACTGGCCTATTAGCACATCAGTTAGCTGTCTTCTTCATTAAGAAAATGGAAGCAGCTCAGCATGACCTTCCTCCATTGTCTCCTGTCACTGCCATCACCCTCATTCCCTCCAACCCTCCAATAGTAAGGAGGCCAAGGCCTCGCCTGTGCTCTTGTTCCCATCTCTCCTCTTCTGCTGGGGCTCCTTTCTCTCTGGTCACTCCATTTTTTTCCCCTAACCTTCTCCTACAGTCCTCCTACCCCTTAAGACATTTTTATTTTAAAAACAAAAACAAACTTCTGTTGAGTGAGTGAGTGAGTGTGTGTGTGTGTGTGTGTGTGTGTATTGCTCTTTTTAGTCACACTTTTGAAAAAATAAATGTGTCTACATCTACTGCCTCCAATTCCTCACTTTCCATTTGGTGTGCTTGTGGAATCTGGCTTCTACCTCCAGCCTCCACAGCTCTGTGCTTTGCCAGTAACCCCCACTTGGGCGCATGCAGTGTAGCTTTCAAGTGCTCATGTATTCGGCCTTTGTTGTTATATCTGGTGGTGACATTTCTTGAATTTCCTGCTCCCTAGATGTTTGACATCATCCTTTCTTGGTCTTCTCTAATTCACATCATTCCCTATGAATCTTCCCAAAGAGTCCTTCTTTTCTTCCTTTAAACACTGATGTTCCACAGGGGTTCCATCCTTGATCACTCGTCATCTCACCCTAGGGTTCTCCCTTTGCATAATTTTACCTGGTGGACACAGACACTTGGAATTCTCTAGTCTTGAACTTCAGTGATGAAGTCGGGTCTTTCATCTTATACCCTCTCTCTCCCTCCAAATCTAGGCTTCTTGCTGTTATTTATCTCGGGCAATGGTGCCATCATTTAGCCAATTAAAGAGACTGGATGCATTGGTAGTTGATGTTTCTATTCTCAAAACCTAACTTCTTATTAATTATTAAGTGGAATTAATTTCATACCCTAAAAGTGTCTCCTCTGACCCTTGCCTCTCCCTATTAGTGCTGCCCTAATCAGTGCTCAGGTGAAAAATTGCAGTAGGCTCTTAACTGCTGTCACTGTCTCTGATGCTCTTTCACCCTTAATTCAACCCTGTTCTGGTGCCAGAGTGAACTATCAAAAATATAAATATGAATATTTCACCTCCTTAATTGGGACATCTCAATGGCTCTCTCCCACCTGCAGGAAAATGCAATGCTCCCTAGCATGACTTACAAGGCCCATCACAACCACAAATCCTTCTACTTCTCAAGTACAACTTGTTGCCTCTCCCTACCTCTTGCTTTTTGTTCAAGTGCCACCTTTCTGCTTCACATCTCTCAGTATCATTCATGCTGTCACCTCTGCCTAGAATGTCCTTTCAGTATTTTCCTCGTGAGTTACTCCACTTATTAGATTCACCTCAGGTGTCATTTCCTCCCATAAAACTTCTTTTTTAAAATCCAGCCATGTGTTCAGTGTTCCTTCTCCACGCCCCAGCAAACTTTGCGTGCATCTCTGGCACAGTGCTTGATGTTGGAACAGCCTCTCCTTTCCTTCTTCACTGAGATAGAGCTCCCTTGTTTTTTTCATCTTTGGATCTGCCTAGATGAGTGTCTTGCATTCAGTAGGCACTTAATAGAAAAATTTCTTTCTGTTTTTATACTGGCTAAGCTTGTTTCTGCCTTCCAGTCTCTGCACATGTTGTTCCATCTGCCTGCAAGAATCTTTCTCTGGATCTTTCTGAGATGACTCCTTGTCAATCAATGCCATATAACTGTCATCTTGTCAGGAAGGGCTTCCCTGAGCAACTATCTACAGTCTCTGTATTTTATCTTCTCTGCTTTCACCTATCCTCAGCTACCTTTTCTTGTGTTCATACACTTGTTTATTTCCCGCCCCCGAGGGACCCAACATTGTGATAGTAAATGACTCATGCCAGGCTCTTAGTGAATATTAATGAAAGAAATAAACAATAAGTGCTTATTGAACTAAATTGAAATTGATTGTTTAGAATTCTGCACATTGACCCAGTCAAATGAAGTCCCATTTACTTTACCATGCTATTTTTCAAAAACGTATACTACTAAGCTGGGTGCGGTGGTGCACGTCAGTAATCCCAGTGGCTCAGGAGGCTGAGGCAGCCTCAGCAATTTAGCAAGGCCCTAAGTAACTCAGCTAGACCTGTCTCTAAATAAAATAATAAAAAGGGCTGGGAATATGTTTCAGTGGTTAAGTGCCCCTGGGTTCAATCCCTAGTACAAAAAAAAAAAAAAAAAAAAAAAAA
>NW_026006090.1:0-5381 GCF_001458135.2 Marmota marmota marmota | reverse complement strand
GAAGGGAACGGCAGGGGATGTCGCCCGCTGTCCCTAGGTGCTCCTCCCTTCCCGCGTGCTCTTTCTGGGCGGCTTCTACTCCTGGCCCTGGCAGCCACGTGATTTCGGTCCTGTCCGGGGACGAGGCCGCAGCGTGTTTCGCAAGTCTCCCACCCGCTCACTCACTCGGCCAGCAGCCCGGCCTCGGCCCCCGCGTCCCTTCTCATGCGCCTTCCCGTCTGGCGTGCCCGACTCGGTTGCACCCTCCCGTGCACCAGCTGAGGTGCCTGGCCCGGGCGGGCCCCGCAGAAGATCGCCGGGGCCGCGCGGCATAGGGCACCCACCCGGACACCCTCCACCCGCGGCCCCCGTCTTTCGTAAGGCCGGGGCCGGACGGCCTTTTACGGGGACGCGCCGCCTTTGTTCTCTCACCAGTCGCCTTTTACCTCATTCCCACGGAAACCCCCAGTATTTTTACCAACCTGGGGCTTTTAGTGAGTTCGAGATTTAAGACTGACAGCCGCGTTAAAAATTGCTAGCCAGGCTTCCTTGGCCGATTTAGACTGATTCCTAAAATTTACTGAGTAGCTAATTTGGAGTCGGAGGAGAGTAGAGAGGAAAGTTTACCTGCCCCCGCCCTGATTTACAAGCAATGACAGTACATTTCGAATATCTTATTGGTAGCAATTGTAATTATTTACATCTGCTGATGATCAGAATGGCATTTTTGAAATGTACTTTAGTCTTAACCCTTTACCACTTTGGTTTCTAATTAGATTCATAAATAGGCCTTCTCCCCAAAGGAAGCTTTTGCTTTTGATGTTCTCACTTGGTCCCTAGTCTTGAGTCTCCCAAATATGTCAGTATTTAGGAAATGTTAGTTGAATAAGAGTATATTATAAATTACCTGGAGTGGCATATAGATGCCACAGACTTGTTTAAACTAGCCAGCAAGGAATTAGTTGCCTATTGAATTTTAAGTGGATAAAATACTGAATGAAATATGGTACGCGGTGATCTTGAATGTGCAGTCCCCTCTGCTCATCCATTCAGCCTCTCGCCCTCACTTTTCACATTCTCCCTTATTGGCTTTAAATTATTCGTTTTAGTTTTGTTAATATCTTTCTGGTACTAAGTTGTAAATCCATTTTCATCACCATATGCCCAGTGACTAGCAGTGTGGTTGAATAAATGGATTTTGATTGAATGAATTATGTCATATCATGAAGCTGTAGCTTAGTCATTAGTCACCATAATCACAATCGTTGTTTTGGTCCTACTAATTGAGGGATGGGTTACTTGGAGGACCTAGAGATAGGAAATCATGAATAACAGTGGACAGTGGAAAGGGACAGTGAAATCTGGCTGGCATAAATGTCTTAATTTCTAATTTATCTCTGGCATGTAGGTTAATATCTAAATGTAGTGAACTATTCAACTTGAGGGTTTATTAGCGAGCAAAAGGGACAAGGTTCTATCCCTGTAGAGCCTTCTGTCAATTCTGTTAATTAGGTGACTTCTGTTTTTAAAGTGGGATTAATATGTCATTTTTTTTTTACCATGGCCAAGATGAAGTAGTCATAAAAGTCAGTGTATAAGTTATATCTCCTTTGAGAACTTAGTACAAATTATAGACTTTGCCCCCAGAAAGTTCATGTACATATAAATATACATTAAAACTTACCCCTATAGGTGGGTTTTCACAGTCTTACCCCTATAGGTGGGGTTACCACAGATACTTGGGTTGGATGATGCTTTGTTGTGGGAGTCTGTTCTGGGGATGGTTGGATGTTTAGTAACATCCCTACTTTCTACCCACTGGATGCTGGTATCATCCCATCTTCAATTGTGACTAAAAATATGTCTTTAGATGTTTTCAAATGTTCTCTGGGGTTAGAATTTCCCCTGATTGAAAACCACTGCCTAGAGGATATGGTACTTTAAATGATGGATAGAAATGGTAAAATTCCACATCTGTGAAGTGATGAATGGTAAATGAAAGGCAGATGAATTAGCCTGACTACAAGTTGATGTCCTTCCTGCTTATGTTGCCTGCTTATGTTATAGAAATGTGACAGCAAATGGAATATGAATGCCTTAGGAGATTTTTGTACACATTTCTGGTTTTAATTGTGAGTGCCACAGTACTTCTAACTGGTTTTTCTCTTCTGCCTTTATATAATTACTCTAAGTTATTGAGCAATAAGCACTTGCTTAGTTTCTGTCCACAATCAAAATCAGATTAAAATGCTTCTCTAAAGACCTGAAAGGTTGCTTTATTTATTTGTATTCATGTAGGATTTTCTGAGGTAAAAGAGCTGGTGAGGAATCAATATATCATTTTCCAAGTAAACATATTCTGAATGACTTTTTCTAATTTATCTTTGGCATGTAGGTTAATATCTAAATGTAGTGAGCTATTCAACTTGAGGGTTTATTAGAGAGCAAAAGGCTCTCCTGTCCCTGTAGAGCCTTCTATCAATAAGGACAATAAGCCCAAAAACATTTCCTTTGCTGGTTACTTCTCTTCTACTTAGCTTCTGTTTGCTGAGATAAATTTCTTGGGCTGCAACCTTGGGGTTGGGTCCTCTTGTCTTCTCTGTGCTCTTTTCCCTCAAAGAGTCTTAATTATTGTGGCTTTAAATATCAAACTTAAGGGCTGGGGATGTGGCTCAAGTGGTAGCGCGCTCGCCTGGCATGCGTGCGGCCCGGGTTTGATCCTTAGCACCACATACAACCAAAGATGTTATGTCCGCTGAGAACTAAAAAAATAAATATTAAAAAAAAATATATATCAAACTTAAGATGACCCCCACATTTCTGCCTGTAGTTCTTCTGGGTTCCCTATTGATATATCCAAGTGCCTAGTGCTCATCTCCACTTTGATGTTTTATAGACATTTCACATCTAATACCATATTGTATTGAATCGAAGAAGATGTTGATTGTAAGTCACATGTATGTCCACTAAAATTAAAAAACTAAACTATAATACTAAAACACTATAGGTTTCAGAGAAGTCAATGTAGGTTTAAAAACTGATGTGATTTATTGGAATAGCATCCATAAGAATAAAATAATTAGAAATGGCGTTACCAGAGAAGTGCAAAATTTTTATTCTGAACACTAAACAACATTCCTGGAAGATATTAAAGAAGACTTAAGTAAATGAAAAGACATCCTAACTTCAAAGGATCAGAAGACTTACTATTATAAAGATGAAAACATCCCCAAATTTACCTATAGATTTTGTGAAATCCCTATCAAAATTCCAGATGGCATCTTTATACAAATCAACAAACCTATTCTAAAATTCATATGGAAATTCAAGGAACTCGGAATAGCCAAAAATAATCTTGAAATGAAGAACAACGTTGAAAGACACTTTCAAATTTCAAAACTACTACAAAACTATAGTAAGTAATTAAGACTGTGGGTATTGGCATAAGAATAGACATATACATTAGTGGAATAGAATTGAGAATCTACAAATAAACCTTCACATCTAGTCAGTTGGTTTGTATATAAGCGTCAAAAATTTGAATAAGGGTAAGGAATAATATTTTCAATAAATGGTGCTGGGACAACTGTATATCCACATGTTAAAAAAAAAAAAAAAAAGAAGTTGGATCCCAACTGTATGTCATGTAAAAAAAAAAAAAAAAAAGCTCAAAATGGGTCAAAGTCCTAAAACTAAAAATCCTTAGAGGAAAAAATAGGAATAAATCTGCATGACCAAAATCTTTACAATAAGTGCTGGCACAATGGATAGGGAAAACCCACACCAAGGCACATGAAATGAAATTTCACAACACTGGGAACAAAGAGAAAAGTCTCTAAAATTCCAGAAAGGGAAAAGTAAAATAGTTTCTTCAAAGAATTAAGAACAAGAATGGTGAGCTGGGGACATAGGTCAGTGGTAGAGTGCTTGTCTAGCCTAAACAAAGCCCTGGATTCAGTCCCCAGCACTGCCAAAACAAACAAAACAGAAAGGTATTGGACTTCTTAACAGTCATATTGAACATTAGAAAACAATAGAGAAAGAAATACAACATATTTCCCTTGTATGCATGTTTCCTTGCTGAGTTTATAAGCAGGAGAGTTCAACCAAAGTAAGGGAGTAAACAGGGAAAGCAAGTGATGTAGGATCCGGGAAATAGGAGTCCAGCTCACTGGTAAGATGAAGGAAACATGCAAGAAGAGAATGAAGAGCTCAAGATGGCAGCCTGCAGAATCCTACAGACCAACCAGTATAGTTCAGTGCAGGAGAAACTTTAAGCAAATGAAATTAATAGATTGCCTTATGAGTGTGAACTTATAGAGAGATTGCACAACTTGGATTTCATTGTAATAAGCACATTGGGCAAAAAAGCCAAGAATAAGCAAGACAATGATCATTTACTTGGAAGATTAAAAGTTATGCAAGAAAGACAAGTTCATCATAGTGTATCCCATAACTCAGCAATGAATAGCATTAACATAGTGAGAATAATGTAAATACAGATCTAACCACATTTCTACCTAGGAATAAAAATTTATTGAGAGTATAAAGGAAGATAAAGTCTGTACATGTGGTGGGGCCTAGCATGTGTCTTAGCGGGGAGGAGCTGAAAGAGAGCTACATTGTCATTTGTTGTAGTGGGAAGTCTATAGAAAATGCCTAAAATTGGGGCTGGGGTGGAATTCAAGAAATACAGTATAGATTTAGACACGTAAATATCTAAAGACCGAAATTGTAAGTAGCTGCTGAGAAGAGGAAATTTGGCAGGTGGGAAACTGCTTTTTTTTTTTTTTCATAACATTATTAGGACTACTTGAATTTTTAACCTATAGATATTTTTACAAAAACTAAAGACATGAGTTTTATTTTTTTAAAGAAGTTTTATTGCTTTGCTAGCAAAGGAGAAACATAGGGGACTCCCATCCCAGAGGTGTGATTCTGCCTGTCCAGAAGAACAGGGGGATTTTTTTTTTTTTTTTAGAGAGAGAATTTTAATATTTATTTTTTAGTTTTCGGCGGACACAACATCTTTGATTGTATGGTGCTGAGGATTGAACCCGGGCCGCATGCATGCCAGGCGAGCGCGCTACCACTTGAGCCACATCCCCAGCCCCATGAGTTTTATTTTTAATAGACTTCTCACCATATTTTTGTTTTTGGTAGTATGTATGTCTTCACAGTACTCTGGACTTCAGAAGGGTATCTAAGTTCAGGTATTTTAATCAGTCCAGGTATTATTGGTACCCTTGGCATCTCCCTGCAATTAGAGTTTCTATTTTTCATTCCAGAAAGACATGCTTCATTTTCCTTCATTCTGTTTTTCTAGTTCCCTGCATACGATTCTTATTATTAGACTTTCAGGCAGCTGAATGCTCTAGGAAGAAGAGAGTACAAATTTAACG
>NW_026006089.1:0-5381 GCF_001458135.2 Marmota marmota marmota | reverse complement strand
TATCAACCATCATCAAGTGGATATACGTTTTTCTCAGCAGCACATGGATCACTTCTCAAAAATAGACCATATATTATGCCATAGGGCAACCCTCAGTAAATATAAAGGGGTGGAGATAATACCATGCATTTTATCTGATCATATTGGAATGAAACTGGAAATCAATGATAAAAGAAGGAAGGAAAAATCCTACATCACATGGAAAATGAACAATATGTTACTGAATGATCAATGGGTTACAGAAGACATAAAGGAGGAAATAAAAAAATTCTTAGAGATAAATGAAAATACAGACACAACATATTGGAATCTATTGGACACAATGAAAGCAGTTTTAAGAGGGAAATTCATCGCCTGGAGGTCATTCCTCAAAAAAAGAAAAAAAAAAAAACAACAAATAAATGAGCTCACACTTCATCTCAAAGCCCTAGAAAAGGAAGAGAAAAACAACAGCAAATGTAGCAGAAGGCAAGAAATAATTAAAATCAGAGCGGAAATCAACGAAATTGAAACAAAAGAAACTATTGAAAAAATTGACAAAACTAAAAGTTGGTTCTTCGAAAAAATAAATAAGATCGACAGATCCTTAGCCATGCTAACGAAGAGAAGAAGAGAGAGAACTCAAATTACTAACATACGGGATGAAAAAGGCAATATCACAACAGATGCCACAGAAATACAGAAGACAATTAGAAATTATTTTGAAACCCTATATTCCAATAAAATAGAAGATAGTGAAGACATCGATAAATTTCTTAAGTCATCTGATTTGCCCAGACTGAGTCAGGAGGATACACACAATTTGAACAGACCAATATCAATGGATGATTCAGATTTTCCATAAAAAATCCCAATAGAAGGTACTTCCAATCCTACCTGCCCTGTACTGGAGAACACAGAAGCTAAGAGACTTTTCAGTGGTCTACATTTACAATTTAATCAAGCAGGAATAGTAATAAAATTCACAAAAGTAGGTTGAGTTTAAATTCACCAAGCCATGACTTAACGTAAGAGGTGCATAGCCCAAGAATTACAGGAAAAAAGGAAGTTCTGCAATGGGATGTAAATATTCAAGTTCAGCTACTTAAATGGAAAAATTTAAGCATTTTTAATTAATAATTTTTCTTTATTCTTTCTTTTTCATTATTAAATAATTTAGTTATTTTTATGGTTATTTTCTTATTTGACCATTTCTTTTTATTTTATTATGCTATCCCTCTTTTTCTGAGAGATAGTAACTCTTTTGTTGTTTTGGGGGGGTTTGTGTTTAATTTTTTTTTTTGTTCAGTTTTGGTGTTTGACATCGGCGGTCTTGCTGCTGTTCTGTACTTGTTTGCTTATTGAATTATTCTTATGTTCCTCACCTTAACCTATTATAGCAAAAAAATCTTGATCTGTCTTTTCTACTTCTTCACTTTCTCTCTCCATACCTGAACTTGCTTCCACTTTTTCTCCTTTTACCTTTTGAAATTTCCAACCTTCCTTTTGTGTTATACTTAATTATTTATATCTCAACATTGTTTTAATCAATGAAAGTCTATCCCTTTGGCAAATGGAATAAGGCAGTCCAGGAGAAGCCACAACATTATAGTAGCTCCTAGAGAGAATCAAATCAGCAATTCAGCTGTGCAAATTGACTCTGGAAAACTGAGAAGAACCAAGAACTCTTATTTGTAACAACAATCTGAGCTTTGATATTAGGAATCTGGCAGACAGTGAGGAGGGAACTGAGACCAGTTAAATTCATTTCAAATTCTCTTCCAAGCCTAGAAAGGATTAGAGGATAGGCTGATGCATGCTACTCAACCTAATACATGGTCTGGCACTCCCAGAAAGAGGGGACATCAGAGATTTCCTGGCAACAAGAAACAAAAACCCTATAGCAAAACTCTGCATTCAGACTCTCCTAGCAAGTTTGACAACTTTTAGTCAAAGCTAACAATAAGGAACTGCACAACAACTGAAACCCATAAAAGAAAATATTCTACATCAAAAACCTGACCAAGGAGCTGGGGCTGTAGCTCAGTAGCAGAGCATTTGCTTACCACGTTTGAGGCACTGGGTTTGATCCTTAGCACTACATAAAAAAATAATCAAATAAAATAAAGGTATGCTGTCTATCTTCAACTAATTTTTTAAAATAACCTGATCAAAAATGATAAATTAATGTTACTAAAAATAATGTTAATAAGATTTTTTAAAAATAAAGTTTTATTAGCATATTGCATTTTTATGAAATAGCTATAATAACTTGAGACTAATATCTCCTTTCAATATAGTATTAGATACTGGACACAGTAAAAATTTCAATAGAGTGAAAATACTGAAATTGACATTTATCAAATCCAGGACACAAAGTAAAGAGGAAAATCTCAGAAAAAAATCTCATATATAAAACTAAAATTGGGAATCATTCCAGAACATGGGTAGAAATACTAAAAATATTAAAAAGCCACCCTAAGTAGTTCATAATACTACTGATCCCATGGAAAATACAGTACAGAAAATTTCTAAAAATGTTTAGAAAGGTGATTATTAAAATGCTAAATTAAATAAAAGTATCTAATAAATCAACTAAGAGATAATAATGCAGGAAATGAAATAGCATTTCAACAATAGAGATCCTGAAAATGGACAAAGCCAAAATCCTGGAAATGAAATAATTAAGAAATCCAATTAGGGTCGGGTAAACTGGTGCACACCTCTAATCCCAGGGGCTCAGTATGCTAAGGCAGAGTAATCATGAGTTTAAAGACAGCCTCAGCAAAAGCGAGGAACTAAGCAACTCAGTGAAACCCTGTCTCTAAATAAAATAAAAAATAGGGCTGAGGATGTGGCTCAGTGGTCAAATGCCCCTGAGTTCAATCCCCAGTACCTGCCCCACCAAAAGAAATCCCATTAAAAATTAAGTTTAATGTACTATCAAAAAACTAGACTACTTGATGATGGGTTTTCAATCCTCAAAGACAAATGGTATAACCATGAAAATAGAATCAACAATAAAGAAAAGATGTTAAAAGAGGACCAGAATATTCAAGAGATATGGGGTAACATCAAGGGATCAAATATAATAATCATACCATACATGAAGGAACTGAAGTACAAACTAAATAAATGCCCAACATTTCCAATTAAATAATATCAGAAAAATTTCCAGACCTTAGGAATGAGATAGAATAAAAGGGGTCCTTAGAGCTCCATATAGACAAAATCAAAAAAGATCCTCTCCAAGACATATTGTAATTAAAATGACTAAGACAAAGTATAAGTATAGAATTGTAAAAGCTATAAGAGAAAAATGGCAATTCACATATAGGCATAAACCAGTTACAATTTTTATTGATTTAGGAGTTAGAAAATGCTGTAATGAAGCTAGTCAGTGATTCCAAATCTCCCTACAATACAGAAAGAAGACAGTGAAGAAACAGCTGATCTAACAGTTGGGTGACAAAATAAATGTTCTAAGACCCAATATTAAAATGTCTGAGACCTGGAGAGACTTGAAGATTAGTTATAAGAGGGGAAAATAAGTGCAGAATCCCCTAAGCCAACACTCGAAGTACAACATAGAAAGAGAAAGGGGAAGCATAAAATCACATAAACTCACACCCTCAACAACACCTGCAAATAAAGACAAAAAAAAAATTAAAACATGACGTGGACAGTAGTGTTCTTGAATCAGATCAAGCAGTTTAAAACCAAATTGTGTATAGAAAGCTATGGCGGGCTCCACAGCCATTTTGTGGAGCCTACAACTGACCAGTTATCCTTCAAATCATTATAGCATCTTTCAAATAATAACAGCACTTCCAAATAAGAACAAATTAAACCACAGGGAGTACACCTTAAGTGGAATTTCTTAATAATCCATCTTGAAAGAACTTTAGACAGATCACTAGTAGCCAAATGTTGTGAATACTCCTCCCTTTCCTCAGGAATAATGGAAGTGTTGTGAAACATACACACCATGGGAAGTGCAAACCTCACTCAGTGCTCTGCACAGCCTCCATGGGAGCCCAGGCAGAGACAGAACATATGCCCATCATTCACTGTTGCAGAAAGTGAGAGCTCAGATCCAAGCAGAAAGGTAGTTTAGGCCCAAAGCTGAGGAAAGGAAGACATCGAGTTTGCTGCTGCCACTAATAGGGCTGAGGATGCTAGGGGGGCAAGGTAGGAAGTGAACTGAGTCCCATGAAGCCCAGAGAGATTGTTCACCTGATCATGACCACAGTCTGAATGGGACCCATCAAAGAGGAAAGATGTTTGAATCTCCAGTGGCATAGAAAGATGATCTCTGGATTATGGCCAGGATGATAAGTTGCCTGAGCCCCAGGAAACTTAAAGGGTAGGTGTCTGAATTGTCATTATACCAAGTAGGATGTCAGTCAATGCAGAAAGTTGTGAGGGTCCAAGGCAGCAAAAAGCATTGGCATCCAGCATGATTCATGGGCACAGCTGGTAAGTGTCTGGGCACTGTTTGTACACTGACTGGATACTTCCTCATTCACAGTCAGCAGAGGGAACTACTGCTTGCATTTCACAACATGACCCAGTGGAAGCTAGAACCCAGAGAAACCAGAAGAGTCTCTTTACTCTGTAATAAGGACAGTACCCCAGTGAGCTGTGTCAGCCAGAGGAAACACTTATGAACCACAGATTACCCATGGAGAATCCACAACCATAGCACCAATGCTTGCAGACAGCCACAAGGCTCTATGTCACCTTAAAAGGAATCCTATAGAAAGAAGTAGAACACAGTTACTCAAAGCAATCACAGAGACAGCCCAGAGGCCTGCATCCTGAACCCCTGCACAAAATAAAATAACCAACAGACACAATACTATACCCTCCAAGCAAAAACCTCAGGCCTCTTGAGCTGACAAACTAAAACAGGTTGGTAGAAAGTTCATAGCAAATAGAGAAGTGGCCTTAGGCCATGGGTAAGCTTGTCTAGTCTGTATCCCTATCTGGATATGGTACACCTTAGATTCTAGGCCAAGCAATTCTACCCAATTCACAGGCCAGAGCCACCCCTCCAGATTTGTAAGAATGAGATGCACACTGGGCAACTTCTATCAAAACGTCTTCTTTCTTTTTTATAAATTTATTTTGTTTATTTATTCTTTTAATGTGGTGCTTAGAATAGAACCCAGTGCCCCACACATGATAGGCAAGTGTTCTAACACTAAGCTACAAACTCAGCAGTATGGAAATTCTTTATAAAATTTGGAATGGAACCTTTATTTGACCCAGTTATCCCAGTCCTCAATTTATGCTCAAAGTACTTAAATTTAGCATACTACAGTGTATGTCCATATAAATGTTTATAGCAATTCAATTCACAATAACCAACCTAAGTGTTCTTCAACAGATGAATGGAT
>NW_026006088.1:327106-358653 GCF_001458135.2 Marmota marmota marmota | reverse complement strand
AGGGTGTTTGGGGGAGCTCCTATCGCACCCCGGGTCATGGTGTCTCCAAGCCCGGGTGGCGAGACCCTTCCAAATGGGGTGTCATGGAGAGCTTTCACTGTACCCCGGGTAGAGAGGACTGCCCCATTATGGGCAAGTCATCTCCAATCTGGGTGTCAGGGGGAGCTCCCACTGAACCCGAGGTGAAGGGGACTCACCTCCCGAGGTGTGAGAGCCCTCCAACCGGGTGTTGGGGGTGCTCCCAAAGCACACTGGGTTGAGGGGACTCCCACATACGAGGGGCAAGTGCCCTCCAACCACGGAGTTGTGGGGAGCTCCCAATGCACCCCAATCAAAGAGAGTACCCCCTTGAGGGGCAAGACCCTTCCAACTGGGCTGGTGAGAGGAGCTACCAATGCACCCCGGGTCGAGGGGACTACCTAGCAGAGGGCTGAGAGCCTTCTAACCGGTGTTTCGCGGGGATCTCCCACTGCACCCCGGGTAGTTGGGACTCCCCCATGAGTGGCGAGTACCCTCCAACCTGGGAGTCAGTGGGAGCTCCCTCCATAACCCTGGATGAGGGGATTCCCCCACCAAGGGGGGTGAGCACTCCAATCGGGTGTTGGAGGGAGTTCCCAACGCACCCCTGGTTGATATGTCTCCCATGCTGAGGGAGGAGAGCTTTCCAACCGGGGTGTCCTGAGGAGCTCTGAACGCACCCCAAGTCGAGGGGAATCCCTCCTCCTGGGGTGAGACCCCTGCAAACTAAGTGTCGGGGGGAGCTCCCAATGCAACTTAGGTCGAGGAGACTCCTGCTCGAGAGGCAAGACCACTCCAACTTGGTGTCGGGGAGATCTCCCACTGCACCCAGGGTCTAGGGGGCTCCCTCCCCAAGGGGCAAAAGCCCTCCAAACAGGGTATTGGGGCAGTACACACCGCACTCTGAGTCGAGGGTACTCCCCCCCTGAGGAGGTGAGTCCTCCAACCAGGGTGTCGGGGGAGCTCCCACCACACCCCGGGTTGAGGGGAATATCTTATTGAGGGGGGAGACCCTTCCAAACTGGGTGTCAGGTAGGAGGTCATATATATTTGAACCCTGCATTGAGGGGACTCCTCACTCGTGGGTGGAGAGCCCTCTAACTGGGGTGTTGGTGGAAGCTCCACCACACCCGACCCAGAGGATTCCCTTCTCGAGGGGTGAGACCCCTCCAACAGGGTTGTCGGGGGAAGATCCCACCACAACTTGGGTCGAGGGGACTCACAGCCTGAGGGGCGAGACCCCTCCAACCTGGGTGTTGTGAGGAGCTCCTATCGCATCCCTGGTCAAGGGATCCCTGGTCACTCCACTGAGTGGCGAGAGCCCTCCAACGGGGTGTCGTTGGAGGCTCCAACTGCACTCCGGGTTGAGTGGACTACCCCTCCGAGAGGGCAGAGCCCTCCAACTGGGGTGTCAGAGGGAGCTCCCAAGGCACCCTGGGTCGAGAGGCCCCCCCCCCTCGAGAGGTGATACCCCTCCAGTGGTGTTTCGGGGAGAGCTCCCAATGCACCCTGGGTCGAGAAGACTCCCCACTCGTGGGGCGAGACCCCTCCAACTGGGTGTTGGGAGGAGCTCCAAACTCAACCTGGGTAGAAGGCACACCCCACTCGAGGGGCAAGACCCCTTTAACTGGGGTGTCTTTGGAGCTCCCAACGCACCCAGGGTTGAGGGAACTCCCCCCACGAGGGAGGAGAGTCCTCCAACCGGGATGTCATGAGAGCACCCACTGCACCCCGAGTCATGGGGACTCCCCCCTTGAGGGGCAAGACCACACCAACTGGGTTGTCATGGGGAGCTCCCAATGCACCTAATTTTGAGAGGACTGCCCCCCAAGGGGTGAGACCCCTCCAACCAAGGTGTCCTTTTGAGGAGCTCCCAACGCACCCTGGTAGAGGGGAATCCCTCCCAGAGGGGCAAAATACATCCAACGGTGGTGTTGTGGGGAGCTCCCACCGCACACCTGGTCAAGAAGACTCCACCCCTGCCAAGTTGCGAGAGCCCTCCAATCGGGGTCTAGTGGGGAGATATCACTGCACCCCTGATCGTGTGGACTCTCCCCTCAAAGAGAGACAACCCCCAAACCGGGGTGTGGGGGGGAGATCCCACCACACCCCAGGTCAAGGGAAATCTCCCCTCGAGGAGGGAGACCCTTCAAACTGGGTGCCAGGGGGTAGGTCATACATCATTGAACCTTGGGTCGAGGGGATTTCCCCCTCTTGGTTGGAGAGCCCTCCAACCGGGGTGTTGGGGGGAGCTCCTACCACATCTGGTCAAGAGGATTCCCTTCTCCTGGGGCAAGACCCCTCCTACCGGGGTGTGGGGGGGGGGAGCTCCCATCACACTTTGGGTCAAGGGGACTCACAGCCCGAGGGGCAAGACCCCTCCAACCAGGCTGTCGTGGTGTGCTCCTACCACACCCCAGGTTGAAGGGACTCCATCCCGAGAGGGGAGAGCCCTCCAACCATGGTGTCCGGGGGAGATCACTGCACCCCGGGTGTAAAGAACTCTCCCCTCAAGGGATGAGAGCCCTCCAACCACAGTGTCGGAGGGAGCACCCAATGCATCCCAGGTCGAGGGGACTCCCACCCGAGAGAAGAGACCCCTCCAACCAAGGTATTGTGGGGAGATCCCACCGCACCCCTGATCGTGGGGACTCCCCCCCCCCTGAGGGGCAAGAGCCCTCCAACCGTGGTGTCGAGTGGAGCTCACAACGCACCCAGGGTTAAGATCCCCCTCTCGAGGGATGAGACCCCTCCAACTGGTTGTTGGACAGAGCTCCCAACACACCCAGGTTCGAGGGGACACCCACCTCCAGTGGCGACATCCTTCCAACCGTGGTGTTGAGGGAGCTCCAATGCATCCTAGGTTGAGGGGATTCCCCACACGAGGGGCAAGACTCCTACAGCCAGGGTGTAGGGTGAAGCTACCATTGCACCTCAGGTTGAGGGGACTCCCCCCGAGGCATGACACCCCTCTAACTGGGGTGTTGGGGAGAGCACCCTATGGACCCCAGGTCAAAGGGACTCCCCCTACAAGGGGTGCAAGCCCTCCAACCTGATGTCGGTGGGAGCTCCCACTGCACCCCAGGTTGAGGGTGCTCCCCTCCTGAGGGGCAAAATCCTTCCAACCGGGGTGTCATGTGGAGCTCCCACTGCAACCCGGGTGGAGGGGACTCCCCCCTCGAGGAACAAGACCCCTCCAACAGGGGTGTTGGTAGGAGCTCCCAACACACCATAGGTCGAGGGGACTCCCCCTTTGAATGGTGAGACCCCTCTAACTGGGGTGTCAAGGGGAGCTCCCAACGCACACCTGGTGGAGAAGTCTCACCCCTAGAGGTGCGAGAGCCCTCCTACTGAGTTGTCGGAGGGAGCTGCAAACTCACCCCTGGTCTAGGGATGCTGAGAGCCACAGCCTAGTCGGAATGGCCCCTGGCATTTTGCCAACAGTATTGGTTGACAGGCTAGGCATTACTATCTGCCTCTGCCGCTACTTTGGAGTTCTCACTACTTTGGAGTTCTCCTGGGGATTCCCGGGGATTCCCGGAGCGTCCCCATTGGTTGGGGAAGTGCAGGAGGAGGGATTTCCGGAGGATATTTCCGGCTGCTGTTTCCTGGAGCCCTGTGGCAGTTTTGGAGAAATTCCCGGGATGGTGTGTAGAGCGTGCTAGTGGAGTTCAGAAATAAAATTTGTTCCTGCTTCAGTGGCTCCTGATTTGTGCCCAGCCAGACTGCGGCACTAGGGGACTGCCCCCTCCAACCGGGGTGTCAGGGGAGCTCCCACCCGCACCCGGTCGAGAGAATCCTAGCCCGAGTGGCAAGACCCTCCAACAAGGGTGTCAGGGGTAGCTCCCATGGCACCCAGTTCGAGAGGACTCCCCCCTTGAGGGGCAGGACCCCTCCAACCGAGGTGTCGAGGAAGCTCCCACAGCATCCTGGGTCTAGGGGAATCCTAACCCAAGGCACGAGAGCCCTCCAACCAGGGTGTCAGGGGGAGTCCCAATGCACCCCATCGAGAGGATTCCCAGTTGTTGGTTTTTTTTTTTTTTTTTTTGCTTCTTCTATCCACTCCATCCTGCAGAGAGGCTTAGGAGAGCAAGCCCCAACCCAGATGGATCAAGAAAGGTGAGGGTCAGCCAGCCGCCCACCCAGCCCTCCCCATCTGAGGATAATCAGATGCACTGGGGAGACCAGTCAAAGCAGGATCTCATTTACTGAGGAAGCACACACAACTTATATAAGGAATAAAAGCCAATCATTTTAAAACACGGAAAAGCGGGAACCAATCAAAATAAAGGTCAAATCAGCAGGAGGAATTCACATGTATACCCATACCATAGTTTCTAATGAAGAGCACGAGATGTGCATGAGCATGGAAGAGAAGTAAGCTAATCAGGGAGGTTTCAAAACCACTTCAGTGTCCTCCTACTGGCATTTAGCCAGGTGCCATCTTAGTTTTCCACCCCACATTTTCCCCCTTCTAGTTTTATATGGACTCTCCCTTACTTGAGAGTGTGTCTGCCTTAGGTTGCTCTCTTATGGGAGTCTTACCCATCATTGACTACCACTATGGCTCTTCAGAGGGAAGTCCATATGAGGGAGGATCTTCCCTCACATACTACTTTCATCTTGGGGAATGGGCTCATAAGTAGAGCAGGCCAAGAGGACCTGGATAGTTCCCACGAAACTCTGTAGTAACCTCCAGATGGCAACCTCTTTCCTAACTCTCTCGACATATCCTAAAGCACAGCCAAATATTGAATAAGATACTTTCCAATATCATTGCTCCTACTCCTGACCAGGCCTTAAAGAATTGGAAACCTTTTAACAACATATTGGTAAAACTTGACAATTGAATGGGATTAACCCGAGTTTCATTGACAGCCATAATTTGTTTGGCCAATTGGAGAGTACTTTTGGTCCCATACACCTCGAAGGTTTTGGTTGAGTTCCCGGATGTGACTTGACCAATTAGACACTTTGGAAGGGGTTACACAAATATGTCCCAGGTTAGTTAGACAAGTGACCTGATGCATTTGGTATAGCATTTCCACCTCCTCCTGAATAAGAAACACTTGTTGATTGAGCATTAAAAGTCCAGTTCTTAAATGTTTATTAATTAAATTTTGAGTAGCAAGGGCTGAGGCCATTTGTCCAGACAGCTTGTTGATAATGATAGCTTAAGAGAAGTTATTGGCAAGGGCTATACCTGCAGCGGTGGCAGCAGTGGTGGCAGCAACAATAGCAGCAATGATTCCAGCGGTTATTCCAAAGTCTCAAGTTGATCTCACCAAGGATATTGGATAGGTTGCAGACACATTAACGGGCATGGGAATAATGCCAGGAACTTGGATACCAACAGGAATTAGTATAGGGGATTGTCTAACAAAGGCCCATCTAACTTCTGCATTACCATCCAAAGGGCAACACAAGAGGGTGAGCAAAAAGAATACCTTCATATTGATTAACGTGTTATACACTATTAATTAGAAAAAGTATGGTTACTATGTATTAGGTCTATGCCTACAGTAATACAATATATAATAATAGAAAGCAGGGGAGTGATAATTCCAAGTCCCACAAAGATCAGGCAAATTTTCCACCAGTATTTTGGCATCTGAAATGAGAAGATAAGCAAGTCTCAGGGGTCGATCCTCCTGGACAAATATATTTTAAATTTCGAGCAGGCACCCAAATTGGAGGGGGCTCTCCAATAGGGAAGACACATCCAAATCCTCTCCCCACACTAATGAGCAGGTTGGGACCTCGCCACAATCCAGTAAGGGGGTCTTTCCATCAGACCTCTACCTTCAAATAAGATGTCTGATTAGACCAATGTCTCTGGAAGGCCGTTAGAGGTTGGTCCTTGGAAAACCTTAAAATATTTTTAAAAAGGCACACCATTTTAGGTATGGGGGACTAGGAAGCACAGCCTTGGCCAAGTTTTTCCAATCCTGGTTGGTACACTGTTAGTGGGCCAAACCTTGGAGGATGGTTTCGGCCCAGGGTGAATTAGGCCCATCCTCAGAGATAGCCTTTTTGAGCTCCTTTAGATCCTCGGCTTTCCAGGGGTACCAAAGGGCTGATCTATTTCTGCCTGGATTGGCATTCACTGGAAACACCTGACATTCACTGAACAGTGGCCAGGTATTTTTCCTGACTTACACCTAACAGGGAAGGGTCTCCTCCAAAAGGATGGCAGTATGGTTGTCGAGGGGAGCACCTTGGGTGGAGGGGACTCACAGCCAGAGGGGCGAGAGCCCTCCAAACAGGGGTGTCGGGGGAAGCTCCCACTGCACCAGGGGACTAGGGGACTCCCTCCCCAAGGCACAAGAGCCCTCCGACAAGGTGTTGGGAGGAGCCCCCAACACCCCCCTGATCGAAGGGATTCCTCCCTTGAGGGTCGTGACCCCTCCAACTGTGGTGTCGTGGGGAGCTCCCAAGGCACCCAAGTTGAGTGGACTGCCTCCATGAGGGGCGAGACTCCTTCAAACAGGGTGTCCTGGGGAGCTCCCAATGCACACCGAGTCGAAGGGCCTACCCTGTAGGGCGAGACCCTCCAACCAGAGTGTTGGGGGTGAGCTTCCACCTCACCCCGGGTTGAGGGGATTACCCCTTGAGGGGAGAGACCCCCCAAAAGTAGTTTTTAAGGGGAGCTCCCACCATACCCAATGTTGAGGGGACTGCCCCCTCGAGGGGAGACAACACTCCAACCAGGGTGTCAAGGGGAGCTCCCACCACACCCAGGTAGAGGACAATCCCCTCTTGAGGGGGGGAGACTCCTCCAATCTTGGTGTCAGGGGGGAGGTCGTATACCATTAAACCCCAGGTCGTGGAGACTCCCCCCTCGTGGGTGGAGAGCCCTCCAACTGGGTGTCAGGGGAAGCTCAGACTGCACTCCATTGGAGGCGATTCCCCCGTTGAGGGGCAAGTCCCCTCCAACCGAGTTGTCAGGGGGAGCTCCCACCACAACTTGAGTCAAGGGGACTCACAGCCCGAGGGGCAAGACCCCACCAAACAGGGTGTTGTGGGGAGCTCCTACGCACCCCTGGTCGAGGTGACTCCTCCCAGAGGGGCGAGCGCCCTCCAACCAATGTGTCAGGGGGCATCTCCCAATGCACCCTGTGTAAAGAGGACTCCCACATCGAAGGGTGAGACCCCTCAAACCAGGATGTCAGTGGGAACTCCCACTGACACCCTGGTTGAGGTGACTCCCACCTCCAGGGATAAGATCCCTCCAACTGGGGTGTTGGGGGGAGCTCCCAACGTACCCTCGGTCAAGGGGACCCCCACCGAGAGGCGAGACTCCTCCAACCAGGGTGTTGGGGGGAGCACCCATCACACCCTGGGTGGAAGGGACTCCCCCATCGAGGAGCGAGAGCCCTATAACCGAGATGTGTGTGGGGGGGAGCTCCCAACGTGCTCTGGGTCGAGGGGACTCCCGCCCATGGGGGACATCCCTCCAACTGGGGTGTCAGGGTGATCTCCCTATGCACCCCGGGTTGAAGACACTCCCCTAAGAAGTGAGACCCCTCCAACTGGGTGTTGGGGGAATTTCTCAAAGCATTTCCGGATCAAGGGATCTCCCCCTTGGAAAGGCAGGACCCCTCCAACCGGGTTGTCGGGGGAAGCTTCCACTGACTTTGGGGCGATGTAATCCCTGCACAAGGAGCGAAACCCCTCAAACCAGGGTGTCCTGGGGTGCTTCCACCACAAAGCTGGTCAAGGGGACTCCCCCACAAAGTGTGAGAGCCCTGCACCTGGGGTGTTGGGGGAAGCTCCCACCACAACCTGGGTCTAAGTGGCTCTGCTACCAAGGCACAAGAGCCTCCAACTGGGGTATCAACACACCTCTGGTTAGGGGGACTCCACCCCCGAGAGGCTAGACACCAACAACCGGGGTGTTGTGGGAGATCTCACTGCACTCCAGGTCGAGGGGACTCCCCCGGGAGGGGCAAGACCCCTCCAACCGGGAGTGTCGGGGGGAACTCCCACCCCACCTTGGTTCAAGAAGACTCCTCCCCAGAGTGGCGAGACACCTTAAACTGGGGTGTCAGGGGGAGCTCCCACCTCACCCCGGATCAAGGAGACTCTTGAAGGGAGAGAGCCCTGCAAATGGGGTGTCGGAGGGAGCTCCCACTGCAGCCTGGGTCAAGGGGACTCTCCCACTGAGGGGAGAGAGACATCCAACTGGGGTTTAGGGGGGAGCTCCCAAGGCACACTGAGTCTAGAGGACTACCCCATTGAGGGGAGATTCCCCTCCAAACGGGGTGTCAGGGGGAGCTCCCAACACACCACAGGTCAAGGGGAATCCCCCTTTGAGGGGTGAGACACCTCCTACCAAAGTGTAGGGGGGAGCTCACAACACACCCCACCCTGGGTCAAGAAGACTCCCACATCAAAGGGGGTGACCCTACCAACTGAGATGTCACATGTCACGGGGAGCTCCCACCACATTCGGGGTCAAGGGGACTTGCTCCTCAAGGGGAGAGGCCCCAACAACAGGGCTGTCAGGGAGAGCTCCCACTGCACACCAGGTGAGGGGACTTGCCCTTCGAGGGGGGAGGCCCCTCCAACCGGGGTGTCAGGGGGAGATCCCACCGCACCCCAGTTCGAGGGGACTTCTCCCCTGATAGGCAAGACACCTCCCACCAGGGTGTCGGGGGAAGCTCCAACTGCACCCCGGGTCGAGGGGACCCCTCCCCCCCGAGTGTGGAGAGTCCTTCATCTAGAATGTTGGGAGGATATCGCAATGCATCCCGGGTTGAGGGGACTCCCTTGTGTGGCGCAAGACCCCTCCAGCCAGGGTGTCGGGGGGAGCACCCACTACACTCCGGGTCGAGGGGACTTCCTCCCCTAGCGGCAAGACCCCTCCAACCTGGGTGTCAGGGGGAGCTTCTACTGCAACCCTGGTAAAGGTGACACCACCCCGTGGGGCAAGAGCCATTTAACCAGGGTGTCAGGGGGCACCCACCACACTCCGGGTTGAGGGAACTCCCCCTTGAGGGGCAAGACACCTTTCACCAGGGTTTTGCGGGGAGCTCCCACTGCACCCCAGGTCGAGGGGACTAACTTCTGAAGGGCGAGAGTCCTCCAAAAGGAGTGCCGGAGGGCTCCCACAGCACCCCAGGTGGAGGGGATCCCCCCTGATGGGCGAGAGCACTCTAACCGGGGTTTCGGGGGAGCATCCTCTGCACACTGAGTCGAGGGTACTTTCTGCCTGAGTGGGGAGAGTCATCCAAACATGGTGTCGGGGGAGCTCCCAACGCACTATCAGTTATGGGGACTCCTCTACTAGGGGGGAGAGCCCTCCAATAGGGGTGTCAGAGGGAGCTCCCACTGCACCATGGGTCGAAGGGACTCCCCCCAAGTGGGAAGAACCCTCCAACTGGGGTGTCGGGGGGAGCTCCCTATGCACCCAGGGTAAAGGAGACTTCCCCCCAAAGAGGGAGAGCCTTCCAACTGGGGTGTCAGGGGGAGCTCCCATTGCACTCTAGGTGGAGGGGACACCATCCTCCTGGGACAAAACCTCTCCAACCAAGGTTTCAGGGGTAGCTCCCAACACACACCAGGTGTAGGGACTCCCCCCTCGAGGGGCGAGTGCTCTCCAACTGAAGTTTTGAGGGGAGCTCCCAATGCACCCCGGGTTGAGGGGATTCCCGCCTAGAGGGGCAAGACCCCTCCAACTGTGGTGTCAGAGACAGTTCCCACCACACCCTGGGTCAAGTAAACTCCCCCCCGCAGGGGAAAAAGCCCTCCAACCAGGGTTTCAGGTGGAGCTCCCAAAACATTCCAGATAGAGGGGACTCTCCCTGGAGGATCAAGATTCCTCTAACTGGGGTGTCAGGGGGAACTTCCATCAGAACCCGAGATGAGGGGACTCCCACACCAAGGGTCAGAAGCCCTCTTACCAGGGTATCGGGGGAGCACCCACCGCACCCCGGGTGGAGGGGAATACCCACGTGTGGGGAGAGAACTCCAATCAGGTGTGGTGGGAGCTCCCAGTGCACCTTGGGTCGAGGGGATTCCCAGCAAAAGTGGTGACACCCCTCCCACCGCACAACGGATCGAGGGTACTCCCCCCCTCCAGGGGCAAGGCCGCTCCAAATATGTTGTTGGGGGAGTTCCCACGCACCCGAGGTAGAGAGGACACCACCACGATGGGCGAGAGCCCTCCATCCGGGGTGTCGGTGGGTGCTCCCACCACACCCCGGGTTGAAGGGAATCACCCCACAAGGGTAAGATCCCTCTAACCAGGGTTTTTTGGGGAGAACCCACTGCACCTGGGATCGAGGGGACTCCATACCTGACTGGGGAGAGCTATCTAAAGGGAATGTCGGGGGAGCTCCCAATGCACCCCGGGTCATGGGGACTCCCCCCGGGGGGAGAGCCCTCCAACTGGGGTATTGTGGGGAGTTCCCACCGCACCCCTGGTCGAGGGCACTCCCCCTGATTGTGGCGAGCCCTCCAAACAGGGTGATGGGAGGAGTTCCAAATGCACCCCAGGTCGAGAGGACTTCCCTGCCGAGAGGTTAGACACCTCCAACGGGGGTGTCGGAGGGAGCTCCCACCATACCCAGGTCAAAGGGGTTCCCCCCAAGGGGCGAGAGCCTTCCAATCGGGATGTTGTGGGGAGCTCCCACTGCACCTCGGGTCAAGGGGACTCTCTGCCTGAGTGGGAAGAGCTACCAAAATGCGGTGCCGGGGGATTTCCCATTGCACCCCTGGTCAAGGGGACTCCCCCCTTGATTGGGGACAGCTCTCCAACTGGGATGATGGGCAAGCTCCCACCACACACCAGGTATAGGGGACACCCCCTCCAGGGGCAAGACCCCTAAAACCGGGGTGTCAAGGGGAGCTCCCAACACACCCCCAGTTGAGGGGACTCCCCCACAGAGAGGCAAGAACCCTCCAACCAAGGTATCGGAGGGAGCTCACAATGCACCCCTGGTCAAGGGGACTCACCTCTCGAGTGGCAAGACACCTCCAACTGGGGTCTCAGGGGGAGCTCCCACCACACCTGAGGTCCAGAAGACCCCCTGCAGGGGCGAGACCTCTCCAACCAGGGTGTCTGGGGAAGCTCCCAAATCACCCCAGGTCAAAGGGAACTCCTCAACCAAGGGGCAAAACCCCTCCAACCGGGGTGTCCTGGGAAGCTCCCAATGCACCCTGGGTCGAGGCCGCCCCCCCCCCGACAAGACAACTCCACCCGAGGTGTCAGGGGGAGCTCCCACTGTACCCTGATAGAGGGCACACACCCATGAGAGGCGAGAGCCCTCCATCTTTGGTGTCACGGGAGCTCCCACCGCACTCTGGGTTGAGGGGACTCCCCCAAGATGTGAGACACCTCCAACTGGGGTGTCGGGGGGAGCTCCCACCACACACCTGGTCAAGGTCACTCCCCCCCAGGGGCTAAAGCCTTCTAACTGGGTTGTCTGTAGGAGCACCCACCGAACCTCGGGTCCAGGGGACTTTCCCTAGAGGGGTGAGATCCCTCCCACCGGGGTGTGGGGGGAACTCCCCACTCACACCGGTTCTAGGGGACTCCCATCTTGAGGGGCAAGTCCCCTCCAACTGGGGTGTTGGGAGCAGCTTCCAACTCACCCTTGGTCTAGGGGACTCCCCCCCTCAAGGGGCGAGAAGCCTCCAACCGGGATGTCGTTGGGAGCTCCCACTGCACCCAGGGTGGACGGGACTCCACTTCTGAGGGAGGAAAGCCCTCCATCTGGGGTGTTGGAGGGAGCACCAATGCACCTCCTGAGGGGACTTCCTGTTCGAGTGAGGATACCCCTCCAAACAGGGTGTTGGGGGACCTCCACCACACATGGGGATGAGGGGAGACCCCATAGAGGGGAGAGAGCCCTCCAACCGGGATGTCCTGGGGAGCTCCCATCACATGCTGGGTGGAGGAGACTCCCCCCTTGAGGGGGAAGAGCTCTCGAACAGGGGTGTTGGAAGGAGCACCCAACGCACCCCTGGTTGAGGGGAATCCCCTCTCTAGGGGCAAGACCCCTCCAACCGGAGTGTCAGGGGGAGCTCCCAACATACCCAGGGTCGAGAAGACCCCCCCTCGAGGGTGAGACCCCTCCAAACGAGGTGTCAGGGCGAGCTCCCAATGCAACCAGGGTCGAGAATACTCCCCAATTGAGGGGCTAGACCCCTCCCACCGGGGTGTCGGGGTTAGCTTCCAATGCACCTCGGGTCAAAGAAACTCCCCACCCGAGGGGCGAGACCCATCCACCCGGGTGTTGTGAGGAGCTCCTAACGCATCCGCAGGTCTAGGGGACTCTCCCACAGAGGTGTGAGACTACCCCAACCGGGGTGTCAGGGGGAGCTCCATCCACACCCCAGGTAGAAGATTCACACCACCGAGGAGTGAGAGCCCTCCAACCAAGGTGTCAGGGAACTCCCACTGCACCCCGTTTCAATGTGACTCCCCCCCAGAATGGCGAGACACCTCCCACAGTGGTGTCGGGAGAAGTTCCCACCACTCCCGGGACTCCCCCCTCAAAGAGCGAGAGCCCTTCAACCAGGGTGACTGGGGGAGTTCACACCACAATTAGGGTCAAGGGAACTCCCCCGACCAGGGGGATTGTTGAGGAGAGCACTCACTGCTCTCCTCCCCCCAAGAGGAGCGAGATCCTTCTGACAGGGGTTTTGGGGGAGTTCCCAAGGCACATGGATGGAGAGTACTCCCTCATCGAGGGGCAAGACCCCTCCAACCGGTGTGTTGGAAGGAATTCCTACCGCACCCCACGTCAAGGGGACTCCCCCCACCCAAGGAGGAGAGCCCTCTAACAAGGATGTTGCGGGGAGCTCCCAACGCACCCTGGGTGAGGAAACTGTGTTCAAAGGGGGAGACCCCTTCAACCCAGGTGTTGGGGGAAGCTCCCACCACACCCCGGGACGAGGGGACCCCCCAATCAAGGGCAGAGAGCCCTCCACCGGGGTGTTGGGGGAGCTCACACCACATCCCTCATCGAGGGGACTCCCTGCTCAATTGGGGAGAGCCTCCAACTGGGGTGTCAGAAGGAGCACCCAATGCACCCCAGGTCTAGGGGACTCCCCCCTCGAGGGGCGAGAATCCTCCAACTGGGGTGTCGGGAGGAGCTCTCAATGCACTCCGGGTTGAGGAGACTCACACCCTAGAAGGGAGAGCCCTCCAACAGGGGTGTTGTGGGAGCACCCACCACACCTGGTTCGTGGGGATTCCCCTCCCAAGGGGCACAATACCTCCAACTTGGGTGTCGGGGAAAGCTCCTACCCCACTCTGAGTCGATGGGACTCTCCCCCCAGGGGCAAGAGCCCTCCAACCGGGGTGTCAAGGGGAGCTCCCACCACACCTGGGTAGAGGGTACAGCCCCCCGAAGGGCAAGAGCCCTCCAACCGGAGTTTCAGGGGAAGCTCCCACTGCACTCTGGGTCGAGGGGTCTAACCCTTGAGGGGCAAGACCCCCCCATCTGGGTTGTGGGGGGAAGTCCCAACACACACCGGGTCTAGGGGTCTCCCCACTCGAGTGGATAGTCCCCTCCAACTGGGGTGTCGGTGGGAGCTCCCAATGCACCCGGGGTCGAGGGGACTCAACCCTCAAGGGGCAAGAAGCCTCCAACTGTGTTGTCGGGAGCAGCTCCCACATCAACCTGTGTTGAGAGGACTCCTCCCTCGTGAGGGGAGAGACCTCCAACTGGGGTGTCATTGGGAGATCTCTCCGCATGCTGGGTCGAGGGTACTCCACCCACAAGGGGCGAGACCCCTCCAACCAGGGTGTTGGGAGGAGCTCTCAATGCACCCCAAGTCGAGGGGACTCCCCCATCAAGGAGCGAGACCCTTCCAACGGTCTGTTGGGGAGAGTGCTCCCATGCACCTCAGGATGACGTGACTTCCCTCTGGAGGGGGGAGACCCCTCCAACCAAGGTGTCGGGAGGAGCTCCCATCGTATACCTCTCCTTTCAACCTCTCCCACTTGAGGGGAGAGGCCCCTGTAAACAGGAATGTTGGAGGGAGCTCCCATCAAACCCCAGGTGAGAGGACTTGCCCTTGGAGGGGGGAGACCCTTCCAACCGGGGTGTCGGCTGGAGCTCCCACCACAAACCAGGATGAGAGAACACCCCATTGAAGGGGCAGAGCCTTCCAACTGGGTAGTGGGGGGAGCTCCCACTGCAACCCGGGTCGAGGGGACTCCCCCTTCATGGGGGGAGAGTCCTCCAACTGGGGTGTCATGAGGAGCTCCTTCCACACGCTGGGTCAAGGGAAATCCCTCCTCGGAGGTTCGAGACCCCACCAAACGGGGTGTTGGGGAGAGCTCCCACAGCACACCGAGTCAAGGGGACTCCCCGCTTGAGAGGCGAGACCTCTCCAACCGGGGTGTCAGGAAAGCTGGCAATGCACAGAGGGTTGAGGGGACTCACCCTTCTAGGGGTGTTGGTGGGAGCTCACAATGCACCCCTGGTCTCACCCTCGAGGGGTTAGACCCCTGCAATTGGGGTGTTGGTGGTAGCTCCCTATGCATTCAGGGTTGGGAAGACTCCCCCTCAAGGGGTGAGACCCCTTCAACAGGTGTGTTGGGAGGAGCTCTCAATGCATCCCAGGTAGAGGGTACTACACACCCAGGGGCGAGACCCCTCCAACTGGTGTGTCAGAAGGAGCTCTCAACGCATCCTTGGTCGAGGGTACTATACACCCGAGGGGCGAGACTCCTCCATCCGGGGTGTAAGAACAAGCTCCATTACACTCTGGGTTGAGGGGCACCCCCTCTGAGGGAGGAGAGTCCTCCAACCGGGTGTCTGTGGAAGCTCTGTACGCACCCTGGGTAGAGGGGAATCCCTCCTTTAGTAGCAAGACCTCTCCAACCGGGGTGTGGGGGGAGCTCCCAACACACCCCCTTCAAGGGGCAAGACTCCTTCAACTTGGGTGTTGGATGGAGCTGCAAACGCACCCTGGGTCGAGAGGACTCCCCCAACAAAGGGCAAGATCCCTCCAACCAAGGTGTATGGCACAACTCACAATGCACCCCAGGACGATGGGATACCCCTCTGAAGGGGTGAGACCTCTCAATCCGGGATGTCAGGGTAGCTCCCACTGCACCCTGGATGAGGGAACTACCCCCTATGGGGGGATAGCCATCAAACCGGGGTGTCGGGGGGAACTTTCAACACACCCTGTGTCGAAGGGCTCGCCCCCTGAGTGGGGCGAGCCCTCCAACCTGGGTGTCGGGGAGAGTTCACAACGCACCTTGAATCGAGGGAACTCCCACCTCAAGGGACAAGAACGGTCCAACCGAGGTGTCTGAGGGAGCTCCCACCGAACCCCGGGTCTAGGGGACTCCCTCATTGAGGGGATAATCCCCTCCAACTGGTGTGTTGGGGAAGCTCCCAATGCACCCTGGGTCGAGGGGACTCACCCCTCGACGGGTGAGAAGCCTTCAACTGGGGTGTCGGTGGGAGCTCCCACCACACCCCGGTTAGAGGGGATTCCTCCCCCAAGGGAGGAAAGCCCTCCAACCGGGATGCTGGGAGGTGCTCCCAATGCACCCCGGGTCGAGGGGACTCCTCCCTCAAGGGGAGTGCACCTCCAACCGGGGTTTTGGGGGGAGCTCCCAACGCACCCTGGATCGAGGGGACTCCCAGCCTGAATGGTGAGACCTCTCCAACCTAGGTGTCGGGGGAGGCTCCCACTGCACCCTGAGTCAAGCAGACTTCCCCCTCCAGTGGGGAGAGCCCTCCAAACGCGTGTCCGGGGGAGATCCCACCACATTCTGGGTTTAGGCGTCTACCCCCTCGAGGGGCAAGACCCCTTGCACCCCGGTTCAAGGGGACTACCTCTTCAGGGGAGTGACCACTCAAAACTGGGGTTTTGGATTTAGCTCCCATCTCACTGTCAATGGGAATCCTCCATTGAGGGGCAAGACCTCTCCAACCGGGGTATGGGGGGATCTCCCAATGAACCCTGGGTCGAGGGTACTCCCCCCCAAGGGGTGAGACCTCTCCAACCGGTGTGTCGGGGGCAGGTGCCAATGCACCCTTGTTCAAGGGACTCCCCAACCATGGGGCAATACCCCTCCAACCGGGATTCCAGGGGGAGCTCCCATCTCACCTCACGTCAAGGTGCATCCCAGCACGTGTGGCGAGACCTCTCCAACCAGGGTATATGGGGGAGCTCCCACTGCATGCTGGTCGAGGGGACTTTCCTCTCAAGGGGTGAGAGGCCTCACACTGGGGTGTCTGGAGGAGCTCTCACCACACTCTGGGGCGAGGGGACTACCCCCTCGAGGAGCAGGACCCCTCCGACCAGCGGGTCTGGGGGAGCTCCCACTGCAACTCTGGTCGAGGGGACTACCCCTGAGGGGAGAGACCACATAAACTGGGGTTTGGGGGGAGCTCCAACCTAACCTCAGGTGGAGGATACTGCCCCCTTGAGGGGATAGAACCCTCCAACCGGGGTGCGGGGGGGGACTCCCACCGCACCCCAAGTCGAGGAGACTCCCCCCTCAAGGGAAGAGAACTCTCCAACCAGGGTGCCGGCGGGAGCTCCCACTGCACCCCGGGTCGAGGGGACTTCCCCCTAGAGGGGCCAGACCGCTCCAACCAGGGTGTCAGGAGGAGCTTCCAATGCATCCCAGGTCGAGGAACTCCCCCCTGGAGGAGAGAAATCCCTCCAATTGGGGTGTTGGGGAGAGCTCCCAATGCTCCCTGGGTCCAAGGGTCTCCCCACTCAAGGGGTGAGACCCATCAAACCAGGGTGTCGGGGAAGCTCCCATTGCACCCCAGGTTGTGAGGACTCCCCCCTAGAGGGCGAGAGCCCTCCAACCAAAGAGTTGGGGGATGCTCCCAAGGAACCCCGGGTGGAAGGGACTCCCCCTTTGATTGGGGAGAGCCTTCCAAATGGAGTTTCAGGGGAGATCCCAACGCACCCCAGGTGGAGGAGACACCCCCAGGTGCAAGACCCCTCCAACCAGGGTGTAAGGGGGAGCACCCACCTCTCCGGGTCAAGGGAACTCCCCATCCGAGGGAGCAGAGTCCTCCAACCGGGGTGTCTGGGGAAGCTCTGTATGCACCCCATGTAGAGTGGAATCCACCCTTGAGGAGCAAGACCCCTCCAACCAGGATGACGGGGAGAGCTCCCAACACACCCCGGGTTGAGTGGACTCCCGCTTCCAAGTGCGAGACCCCTCCAATTGGGTTGTCAGTTGAAGCTGTAAATGCACCCAGGGTCGAGGGGACTGCCCCCTCAATGGGTGAGACCTCTCCAACCAAGGTGTAGGGCACAGCTCCAAACGCACCCCAGGTCGAGAGGATACCCCTCTTGAGGGGCAAGACCCCTCCAACCGGGGTGTCTGAGGGAGCTCCCACCGCACCCCAGGTCGAGGGGACTACCACCTCGAGAGGGGAGAGCCCTCCAACCAGGATGTTGGTGGTGTTCCCAACGCACTCTGGCTCAAAGGGACTCCCCTCGTCAAGGGCGAGACCCCTCCTACTAGGGTGTTGCTGGGAGCTCCCAATGCACCCTGGGTCGAGGGCACTCCCAGCCCCAGTGGCGAGACCTCTCCAACTTGGGTATTGGGGGGAGCTCCCACAGCACCCTGGGTCAAGCGTACTTCCCCCTCAAGGGAAGTGAGCCCTCCAAAGGTTGTGGGGGGAGATCCCACCAGGTCGAGGTGTCTACCGCCTCAAGAGGCAAGAACCCTTTAACCGGGGTGGGGGGGGGCTCCCACCGCATTCAGGTTCAAGGGGACTATCTCTTAGGGAAGAAACCACTCAAACCCGCCTTACTAGGGGAGCCCTCACTGCACCCTGGGTCGAGGGGACCTTCCCCTCCAGTGGTGAGGCCCCTCCAACTGGGGTGTCTGTTGGAATTCCCCTCGCACCCCAGGTCAAGGGGAATTCTACCTGGAAGAATGAGACCCTCCAACCAGGATGTCGGGGGAGCTCCCAACACACCCCTATTTGAGGGGACCCCCGCTCAAGGGGCGAGACCTCTCCAACTGCAGTCTTGGAGACAGCTCCCATTGCACCCAGGTCAAGAAGACACACCCTCGAGGGGCGGGACCCTTCCAACTGGGGAGTCGGGGGAGCTCAAGTGCACCCCGGGTGGAGGGGCTCCTCCCTCGCAGGACGAGACTCTTCCAAACAGGGTATCGCGGGGGGGGAGGGTCCCATCAAACCCTGGGTCAAGGGAACTTCCCCCTAGGGGTGCGAGACCCCTCCAACCGGGGTGTGGGAGGGAGCTCCCAATGCAACCTGAGACGAGAGAACTCGCACCTTGAGGGGCGAGACCCCTCCAACCGTGGTATTGGGGGAGTTGCCATCGTACCTGGAGTCGAGGATACACCCCCCTCTAGGGGCGAGACTCTTCCAATCACGGTGTTGAGAGGAGCTCGAATGCACCCCGGGTCAAGGGGACACCCCCCTTGAGGGGCTAGACCCCTCCAACAGGGGTGACGGGGGAGCTCCCAAGGCACCCCACATTGAGGGGACTCGTCCTCCAAGAGGGGAGAGCCCTGCAACCGTGGTGTCCGGGGGATCTCCAAAGGCACCCAGGGTGGAGAGGACTCCCCCCTCAAGGGGCAAGACCCTCAAACCGGGGTGTCTGTGGGAGTTCCCACCACACCTCTAGTCGAAGACACTCCCATCCCGAGGGGGGGAGCCCTCCAACCACGGAGTCGGGGGAGCTCCCAACTCACCCTGTGTTGAGGGGACTCATCTTCCGAGGAGTGAGCCATCCAACCGTGGTGTCGGGAGGAGCTTTCACCACACCCCAGGTCGAGGGGCATCCCAGCACATGTGGGGAGACCTCTCCAATCAGGGTATCGGGGGAGCTCATACAGCATGCTGGATCGAGGGGTCTTCTCCCTTGAGGTGGGAGATCCCTCCAACCAGGGTGTCAGGGGGAGCTCCCACCGCACCCCAGGGCGAGGGGATTCCCCCCCTCGATGGGTGAGATTCCTCCTACGAGGGTGTCAGGGGGAGCTGCCAATGCACCCCAGTTCCAGGGGACTGCCCCCTCTATGGGGTAGACCCCTCCAACCAGGGTGTCGGGGGGAGTTTGTATATCACTGCATCCCAGGTCGAGGGGACTCCCTTCCTGAGTGGGGAGAATCCTCCAACCGGGGTGTCAGCAGGAGTTCCCATGGCAACCCGGGTAGAGGGGATCCTCCCTGGAGGGGCAAAACCCGTCCAATTAGGGTGTTGGCGGGAGCTCCCAATGCACCCCACGTCCAGGGAACTCTACACTCGTGGGGCGAGAACCCTCCAACCGGGGTGTGGAGGGAAGCTCCCAATGCACCCCGGTGGAGGGGAATAACCCCACGAGGGGCTAAACCACTCCAATTGGGGTATTGGGGGGAGCTCCCAATGCAACCCAGGTTGAGGGGACTCCCCATCCGAGGGGGTAAAGCCCTCGAAACGTGGTGTTGGTGGAGCTCCCAACACATCCCAGGTCGAGGGAACTCCCCCGCCCAGAGGGGGGAGAGCCCTCCTATTGGGGTATCAGGGGGAGTTCCCAACGCACCCTGGGTCAAGAAAGACTCCTCCCCTGAGGGAGGAGAGCCCTCCAACTGGGTATTCAGGGAAGCTCCAAATGCACCCCGGGTTGAGGGGACTCCTTCCTCCAGGGGCAATACCCCTCCACCTTAGTGTCGAGGGGAGCTTCCAATGCACCCCGGGTTGAGGGTACCACCCCCTCGAGGGGCGAGAGCCCTCCAACCTGGGTGTGGGTGGAGCATCCATAGCACCCCAGGTCAAGGGAACTCACACCTCTAGGGGTGAGAGCCCTCCAAACTTGTGTCGGGAGGAGCTACCACAGCACCACGGGTCTAGGGGTACCCCCAAGGGGCAGAGCCCTCCAAATGGGGTGTTTAGGGAGGCTCTCTCCGCACCCCAGGATGAGGGGTCTCACCTCAAGGGGGAGAGCCCTAAAACCAGGGTGTTGGGGGAAGCTGCCAACGCATCCTGGATCAAGGGGACTTCATCCCCGAGGTAGGAGCGCTCTCTAACCGTGGTGTCAGGGGGAGCTCAAAATGCACGCCTGGTCAAGGGGCTCCCCAATCAGGCGGCAACCCCTCCAACCTGGGTGTCCGGAGGAACTCCCAATTCATCCCAGGTAGAGGTGACTCCCCCCTCCAGGGGCAAGACCCCTCCAACATGAGTGTCAGAGGGAGCTCCCAACGCACCCCCGGTCGAGGGGACTCCCCTCTTGATTGGCAGGGTGTCCAACCAGGTGTCGGGGGGAGCACCCGGTGCACACCGGGTTGAGGTGACTTGCTCCCCCAGGGGCGAGAGCCATCCAACCAGTGTGTCAGGGGCAGCACACACAGCACCCTGGGTCGAGGGAACCCCCCCAAGGGGGGAGAGCCCTCCAACTGGGGTGTGGAGGGGGAGCTCCCATCATATCCCTGGTTGAGGGGACTCCCCCATCTACTGGGTAGAACCCTCGAACCAGGTGTCAAGGGGGCACGTAAAGCACCACTCCCTCGATAGAGGGGACCCCCCCTCGAGGTGGGAGACCCTTTCACCTGGCATGTCGTGAGGAGGTCTCACCGCACCACAGGTTGAAAAGACTCCCCCTTCGATGAGTGATACCCCTCAAACCGTGGTGTCAGGGGGTGCTCCCATGGCACCCCAGGTCGAGGGGACTCCCACTTCGAGGGGCAACACCACTACTAACAGGATTTTGTGGGGAGCACCCACTGCATCCCGGTTCGAGGTGACAAGACACCCAAGGGGCGAGACCCCTCCATCTGGGGTGTTTGAGGGAGCTCCCACTGCACCCTGGGTCAAGGGGCATCCCAGCACATGTGACAAGACCTCTCCAACCAGGATATATAGGGGAGCTCCCACCACAAGCTGGTCGAGAGGACTTTCCCCACGAGTGGGAGAGCCCTCCAACAGGGGTGTTTGGGGGAGCTCCCACCGCACTCTGGGTAAAGGGGACTACCCCCTTGAGGTGCAGGGCCTCTCCAACTGGGTGTGGGGGAGGAGCTCCCACCGTACCCTGGGTCGAGGGGACTCCCCCATCTATAGTGTAGAACCCTCCACCCGGGGTGTCGGGGAAGCTTGTATACTGCTGCACCCCAGGTTGATGAGACCCCCCCAGGGGGGAGAGCCCTCAAACCGAGGTGTTGGCGGGAGCTTCCATTGCACTCTGGGTCAAGGGGACTCCTCTCTTGAGGGGCTAGACCCCTCCACAGGGGTTTTAGGGGGAACTTCCAATGCACCCCAGGTCGAGGGGACACCCCTCGAGGAGAGAGAACCCCTCGAATCATGGTGTTGGGGGGAGCAGCCAATACACCCCAGGTTGAGGGTACGTCCCCCTCCAGGGGTGAGACCCCTCCAACCAGGTTGTCGGGGGGAGCTCCCTATGCACCCCGGGTCCAATTTACTCCACACTGGTAGGGCAAGACCCCTCCAACTGGGGTGTCGAGGAAAGCTCCCTTCGCACCCTGGGTCATAGGGACAACCCCTCGTGGGTGAGAACCCTCCAACCAGTGTGTCAGGGGGAGCTCCCAATGAACCCCGGGTCAAAGGGACTCCCTCCTCAAAGGGCAAGACTTATCCAACTGGGGTGTGGGGGGAGCTCCCATGGCACCCTCAGGTCGAGGGGACTTCCCCCTCTACCGGGTAGACCCCTCCAACCAGGGTGTTGGGGATAGCTCGTACACCACGGCACTCCGGGTAGAGGGGACTCTCCCCTTGAGGTGGGAGACACCTGCAACCATCATGTCAGGGGGAGGTCCCAACTCACCTCAGGTCTAGTGGACTCCCCCCTCGAGGGGAGAGACCTCTCCAACCGGGGTGTGGGGGGAGATTCCAATGCACCCTGGGTCGAGTGGACTCCCCCCGAGGGGAGAGACTCCTCCAACCGGGGTGTTGGGAGAAGCTCCCTCTGAACCCCAGTCACGAGGGGCGAGACACCTCCAATGGGTGTGTCGTCGGGAGCTCGCAATGCACCCCGGGTCGAGGGGACTTCCCCCTCAAGGGGCGAGACCCCTCCAATGGGGGTGTCGGGGAGCTCAAACTGCACCACATGTTGAGGGTCTCCCCCTCCGAGGAAGGAGAGCCCTCCAACCGGTGTGTCAGGGGGAGCTCCAAACGCACCCCGGATAGAGGGGCACTCCACTCAAGGGGTGAGACCCCCCCAACCTGGGTGTCGGAAGTAGCTCCCAATGCAGGTCGACGGGACTTCCACCTCAAGGGGCGAGACCCCTCAAACCGGTGTGTTGGAGGAGCAACCACCGCACCCCAGGTCAAGGGGACTCCTCCCTGATGGGGATAGCCCTCCAGCCAGGGTGCCTGGGGGAACTCCCACCACACCATGGATCAAGGGGTCTCCTCATCTAGAGGGGAGAGCCCTCCAACTATGGTGTGGGAGAGATATCCAAACACACCCCTGCTCTAGTGGATTCGGGCCCCGTTGGGGGAGAGCCCTGGAACAGTGAAGCTGGGGCCCTCCCAACGCACTCCTGGTCGAGGGGACTACCCCCTAGACGGGTGAGACCCCTCCAACTGGGGTGTCAGGGGGAGCTCCATACACACACCCCCGTCAAGTGGACTCTGAGCCGGACTGCGAAAACCCTCCAACCGAGGTGTTGGGGGAAGCTCCCACCACACCCCAAGTCAAGGGGACACCCCCTTGAGGGGCGATACCCCTGATTCAGGGTGTCTGGGGTAGCTCTCACCCCACCCTGGGTTGAGTGGCACCCCCCTAGAGGGACAAATCCCACCAACCAGGGTATCAATGGGAGCTCTCACTGCACCCCGGGTTGAGGGAAATTCCCCCTCGAGGGGTGAGACCCCCTCCAACTGGGATGTAGGGGGAAGCTGCCAACACACCCCTGCTTGAGGGGACTCTCCCTCTGAGGTGCAAGACCCCTCCCATTGGGGTGTTGTGGGGAGCTCCAACCACACCCTGGGTCGAAGGGACTCCCAGCCTGAGTGGCATGACCCCTCCAACCAGGGTGTCAGGGGAAGCTCCTACCGACCACACATTGAGGGGACTCCAGCTCATGGGGCAAGACCCCTCCAACCTTGTTATGGGGGGAGCTCCCACCACACCCCGGTTGGGAGGACTGCCCTCCCAAAGGGCCAGAGCCCTGCAACAGGGGTGTCAGAGGGAGCACCCAACACACCCAGGGTCGAGAAGACTCCCCCCACGAGGAGCAAGACTGCTCCACCAGGGTGTCGGGAGGAGCCTCCAATGCACCCCGGATCGAGGGGACTCCCCACTCTGATGGTGAGACCCCCAGACCCTGGGTGTTAGGGGGAGCTGGTCGAGGGTACTCCCCCCTCGATGGGCTAGACCCCTCCAACCAGAGTGTAGGGAGAAGCTCCCACCACACCCTGGGTCTAGGAGAATCCTCCCTCTATGGGGTAGACCCCTCCAATTGGGGTGTTGGGAGGAGCTTGTACAACACCGCTTCCTGGGTAGTGGGGACTCTCCACTCAAAGTGGAACACTTGCAACTCGAGTGTCGGGGGGAGGTCCCACTGCACCCTGGGTGGAGGGGACTCCTCCTTCGATGATATAGAGACCTCCAAACAGTGTATTGGGGGGGTATCCCATCGCACCTTGGGTTGAGGGGACTCCCCACTCGATAATGGAGACCCCTGCAACCGAGGTTTTGGAGGGAGCTCCCACAGCACCAGGGGTCCAGTGGACTCCACACTTCAGGGGGGAGACCCCTCCAACCAGGGTGTCAGGGAAGCTCCTAAACCATTGCATCTCGGGTCGAGGGGACTGCCCCCTCGAGGGTAGAGAGATTTCCAACTGGGATAGATCCAGGATAGATCTCATGGAGGTGTTGGGTGGAGCTCCCACCACATCTGGAGTCAAGGGAACACCCCCTTGAGGTGTGAGTCACCTGCAATCCAGGTACCGGGGGGAGCTTTCAATGCACCCCAGGTCGAGGGGACTTTACCCTGGAGGGGCGAGTCCCCTCCAACCGTGGTGTTGGGGGAAGCTCCCACCACACTCTGGGTCGAAAGGACTCCCTCCTCATGGGGCAACTCCCTTCCATCTGGGGTGTCTGGGGGAATTCCCACAGTATCCCCGGGTCGACGGGAATCCCCCCCTCGAGGGGTGACACCCTTCCACCCAGGGTTTCGGGTGGAGCTCCCAATGCACCCCAGGTGGAGGGGACATCCTCCTCAAGAGGCAAGACCCCTCCAACTGGGGTGTCAGGAGGAACTCCCGACGCATCCCAGGTTCAGGGGACACCCCTCAAAGGGCAAGACCCTTCCAACTGGGGTGTCAAGGGGAGCTTCCATTGCACCCTGGGTCAAGAAGACTCCTAGCTCGAGGGGTAAGACCCCTCCAAACAGGGTGTCAGGGGGAGCACCCACCGCATCCTGGGTCGAGGGGATTCCCCTCTCGAGGGGTGAGACCTCTCCAGCTGGGGTGTTGGAGGGAGCTCCCACTGCAACCCTGGTCTAGGTAGTTCCCACCCCAAGGCATGAGAGCCCTCCAACTGGGGTATGGGGGGAGCTCACACCGGACCCCAGGTCAAGGGGACTCCCCATCTGAGGGGAGAGAGCCCTTCAAACAGGGTGTCAGGGGGACCTCCCAACACACCCCGGGTTGAGGGACTCCCGCTCTGAAGGGGGAGAGCCCTCCAACCCGGGTGTGCGGGGGAGCTCCCAATGCAATCAGGGTCGAGGGGACTCTTCCCTCAAGGGGCAAGACCCCTTTAACCAGGGTGTCCGTGGAGCTCCCAACACACTCCGGGTCAAGGGACTCCCCCATCAAGGGGTGAGACCCCTACAGACAGGGTGTCACTCAGAGCTCCCAATACACCCCTGGTTGAGGTGACTCCCCACTGAGGGGCAACACCCCTCCCACCAGGGTGTCAGGGGAGCTCCCACCGCACGAGGGGACATCCATCTCGAGGGCCAAACCCATCCAACTGGGTGTTCATGGGAGCTCCTACTGCACCCTAGGTATAGAGCACTCCCCCCTCTAGGGGTGAGACCCCCCAAACCGGGGTGTCCTGGGAAGCTCCCACCGCACCTCGGGTCAAGAGGACTCTTCACTTGAGGGGCAAGACCCCTCAAACCAAAGTGGGGGGGCTCCCACTGCACCCAGGGTCGAGGGTACTCCCCCCTTGATGGGCAAGAACCCTTAATCGGAGAGTCGAGGGAGCTCCCAACACACTCCAGGTAGAGGGACTCCCCCCTCAAGGGGTGAGACCCCTCCAAATGGGGTCTCAAGGGGAGCTCACAATGCACCCCTGGTCGAGGGGACTCCCCCCTCGAGGGGTGAGACCCCTCCAAATGGGGTCTCAAGGGGAGCTCACAATGCACCCCAGGTCGAGGGGACTCTCACCTCGAGGGGCAAGATCCCTCTAACCGGGGTGTCTGGGGAAGCTGCCAGCCCACCCCTGCTCGAGGGGACTCTCCTACTGAAGGGCGAGACCACTCCAACCTGAGGGTCTCAACCGTAACCCGGATCGATGGGAATCCGAGCACACGTGGTGTGACCCCTCCAACTGTGGTGTTGGGGAGAGCTCCCACTGCACCCTGAGTAGAGGGGACTTCTACACCAAGGAGTGAGACCCCTCCAACCTTGGTGTTAGGTGGAGCTCCCACCGCACTTCCGGTGAAGGGAAACACCCCAAGGATGAGAGCCCTCCAACCAGGTTACAGGGGGAGCTCCCAATGCACCCGGGTCGACGGGACTCCCCACACAAGGGGACAGATCCCTCCAACAGTGATGTCAGGGGAGCTTCCACCACACCCTGGGTCAAGTATCACCCCTCTAGAGGGGCAAGTCCCCTTCNCGAGGGGAGAATCCCCTTTAACCAGGGTGTCGGGGGAGATCCCACTGCTCCATGGGTCAAGGGGATTCCCTGTTGAAAAGGGAGACTCCTCCAACTGAGGTGTCAGGGTGAGTTCCCACCACACCCCAGGTCAGGTGACTCCATTCTCTAGTGGGGAGAACCCTCCAGCTGGTGTGTTGAGATGAGCTCATATTGCACACCGGGTCAAGGGGACTCCCCACTGGAGGTGGGAAACCACACCAACTAGAGTGTTAGGGGGATATTTTACTGCACTCCGTGTCAAGGTCACCCCATTCAAGGGGTTTCTTCCCTGGAGGGGGGCATCCCCTCGACCCAAGCTGTTGTGGGAGCTCACCTCAACACCCCGGTTGGAGTGCTCTCGCACCTCGGTGGGGAGTCTTCTTGACCAGGGGTGCGGGGGAAGCTTCCAACAACATCCTGGGTGGAGGGGTCTCACCCCTCAGGGGGGGAGTCCCCTCTACCCGGGTGCCATGGGAGCTCCCCCCGACACCCCAGTTGGAGGGCTCTCTTCCCTTGGGTGGGGAGTCCACTCTAACTGGGGTGTGGTGGAAGCTCCTACAGACACCCTGGTTGGAGGGCTCTCACCCCTCACAGGGGGAGTCCCCTCATCCCTGGGTTCTTTGGGAGCTCTCCCTGACAACCCATTTGGAGGGCTCTCCACCCTCGAGGGATGAGTCCCCTCGATCCTGGTTGCGGTGGAGCTCCCCAAGACAGCCCGGTTGAAGGGATCTCCCCCCTTGGGCTGTGGTGGGAGCTCTGCCCAAAACCCCGATTGGAAGGCTCTCGCCCCTCAGGGGGGTAGCCCCTCGACCCAGGGTGCCATGGGAGCTCTGCCAGACACCCGGTTTGGAGGGCTCTCGCCCCTTGTGTGGGTGTTACCGACATCTGGGGTTTGGTGAGAGTTCCTCCATACACCTGGGTTAGAGGGCTGTATCCCCTTGGGAGGGGAGTCCCCTTGACTTTGGGTGTAGTGGGAGCTCCCCCCGAAACCCGATTGAAGAGGTCTTGCCACTCTGGGAGTAGCTTCTACCCATGTTGCCTTGGGATGTAGGGCATGATGTAACTTGTGGGGCATGTTGCATCAGAAAAGTGGAAAACTAACTTGCTGGCTGCTACCCCCTTCCCAGTACTGGGGCCACATGTGGCTAAGATAGCACCTGGCAATTAGCCAGAAGGCATTGCCATGGGTTGTGATGAAGAATCGGACCACCTCTAGGATAGGCTCAGAACCCTTCTGCCCTCACAGACAGCTCTTTGTCTCCCATTATTCCCTGTAGGATGGGTGTAGATGTGAATTTTCCCCACCTTGCTGACCTTTATCCTGATTGGCTCCTGTACATTATATTATGTTGAGGGCCACAGCTGAGTAGGGATGACGCATGGCATTTTTGCCAGAATGGAGTGGTTCAGAGGTGACGCCAGCAAGCCATTGAGATGATGATGGTTATATTAAGCTGTGTATATTAGACCCCTGCTGTCCGCCTGGGCCTGCTACTCTGGAGTTCTCGCGGGGATTCCCGGAGAGTTTCCATTGGTTGGGGAAGTGCCAGAGGAGGGATTTCCGGTTGGTGGTTCCTGGAGGAGCCTCCTGGGTGGCATTTGGGAGAGTTCCCGGGGAGCCTGTGTGGAGTGTGTGTGGAGTGTGCTGGTAGAGTTCAGAAATAAAGTTTGTTCCTGCTTCAGTGGCTCGTGATTTGTGCCCAGCCAGACTGCAGCAATATTAGCTGAGTGTGTTTTCTCAATAAACGAGCTCCTGCTTTGACTGGTCTCCCTGACACGTCTGATTGTTCTCCGGTGGGGTGGTCAGTCAGCCTTTCCTTTCTTGGTTTGTCCTCGTCTGTGTGTGCTTTCCCAATCTCTCCTGCAGGTCAGGAGGCAACAGGGACTAAAAACCCCAATATTGGGAGCTCCCCACATCACCCCCTTGGAGATGTCTCATCCCTGGTGGGGAGTCACCTCAACCAGGGGTTTATTGACAGGTTTGCCAACACCCCAGTTAGAGGAGTCTCGCCCCTCATGGGGAAGTACCCTCAAACCTGGGTGCGTCATTGGGAGCTCCCCAAGACACCTGGTTAGATGGGTCTCACCCCTTTATCAGGGAGTCCCCTCAACTCAGGGTGTGTTGGATGCTCCCCCCGAAACCCTAGATGGAAGGGTCTCACCCCATGAGGGGGGATACTCCTCAAACTGGAGTGCATTGGAAGCTCCCTCTGACACCCTGTTTGGAGGGGTCTCGCCCCTGGGGGAGGGAGTCCCCTCAACCAGGGGTGCATTGGCAGCTCCTCATGATATCCCAATTGGAGGGTCTCACCCCTCAGGGGGGAGTCCCCTTGACTTGGGGTGCATTTGAAGCTCCCCTGGCACCCCAGTTGGAGGGTCTCTCTGCTCAAGGGGGGAGTCACCTTGACCCAGGTGGGAGTTTTCCCAGGCACCCAGGTTGGAGGGTTCTCTTCCCTCAAGGGAGGAGTCCCCTTGACCAGGAGTGCAGTGGGAGCTCCCCCTCAAACCCCAGTTTGACTGGTTTCTCCACTCCAGAGGTAGTCCCCTCGACCCCGGGGTGATGCGGGAACCCCCTGACACCCTGGTTGGAGGGGTCTTGCCCCTAGAGGTGGGTAGTCCCCCAGATCCAGAGTGTGGCGGGATCGCCCCTGACACTCCGGTTGGAGGGCTCTCCCTCTTTGAGAAGGAAGTCCCCTTGACCAAGGGTGAGGTGGGAGCTACCCCCAATATCCTGGTTGAAGAATTCTCGCCAATTGGGCTGTAAATCCCCTCTACTCGAAGTGCAGTGGGAGCTCCACCCACATCATGGTTGAAGTGGTGTCGCCCCTGGGGGGGGAGTGCCCTCATCCCAAGGTGCGTTTGGAGGTCCCCCTGACACCCCAGTTAGAGGGATCTCGCCGCTCGTGGGAGGAGTCCCCTCTACCCGGGGTGGAGTGGTATACGAGCTCCTCCCGACATCCCGGTTGGAGAGTCTTTCCAGTAGAGGGGGGAGTCCCCTCTTCCCAGGGTGCAGTGGGAGCTCCCCCCAACACCCTGGTTGTAGGGATCGCCCCCCTGGAGGAAGGCATCCCCTCGACCCGCGGCAGTGGGAGCTCCACCCACATCACGGTTGAAGGGGTGTTGCCCCTTGGGGGGGGAGTGCCCTCACCCAGAGGTGCGTTTGGAGCTCCCCCTGACATCCCAGTTAGAGGGGTCTCGCCCCTCGTCGGGGGAGTCCCCTCTACCCAGGATGCAGTGGTATACAAGCTCCTCCCAACATCCCGGTTGGAGGGTCTATCCAGTAGAGGGGGGAGTCCCCTCCTCCCAGGCTGCAGTAGGAGCTCCCCCCAACACCCTGGTTGTAGGGATCGCCCCCCTGGAGGAAGGTGTCCCCTCGACCCAGGGTGTGCGTGGGAGCTCCCCCCAAAAAACCTTTTGGAGGACTCTCACCCCTCAGGGGGGTGTTACCTCAACCCTGGGTGAGATGGGAACTCCCCCGGACACCCAGGTTGTAAGGGTCTCAATCCTTGGTTGGGGAATCCCCTCGACCTGGAGTGTGGTGGGAGCTCCCCCCAAAACTCCAGTTGGAGGGGTCTTGCCCCTGGGGGGGGGTAGTCCCCTCGACCTGGGGTGTGATATGCACTCCCCCTGACACCCTGGTTAGAGGGGTCTCACCTTTCAGGCTGGGAATCCCCTATACCCAGGTGTGGTGAAATCTCCCCCTGACACCCTGGTTGGTGAGGTCACCTGCCTCCAGAGGGGAGTACCATCGACTAGGGATGTGGTGGGAGCTTCCTCTGACACTGCAGTTAGAGTGGTCTTGCCCCTCCCTCAAGGGGAGAGTCTTCTCGACCGGAGGTGCTTTGGGAGCTCTCCCTGACACCACAGTTGGAGGGGTCTCGCCCCTCAAAGGGGGAGTTCTCTTGACCCGAGGTGTGCTTGGAGCTCCTCCTGACACCCCAGTGGGATCTCCCCCTGACACCCTGTTGGAGGTCTCTCCACAATCTAGAGGGATTCCCCTTGACCCAGGGTGCAATGGCATATGAGGTCCCTCAGACACCCATGTTGGAGAAGTCTCCCCCTCAAGGGCGAAGTACACTGGACCCCTTGTTCCATGAGATCTCCCACCGAAACCTTGGTTCCAGGGGTCTCCTTTCTCGAATGGGGAGTCCCCTCGACATTAGGTGCAGTGGGAGCTCCCTGTGACACACTGTTTGGAGGTCTCTCCATCCTTGAGGGAGGAGTCTCCTTGACCTGGGGTGTGGTGGGACCTTTCCCTGACATGCTGGTTGCAGGGGTCTCCCACCTTGATGGGGGAGTCCCCTCTACCCAGGGTGCAGTGGTGTACAAGCTCCCACAACACCCCAATTTGAGGGGTCTACCAGGTAGAGGGGGGATTCCCTTCTACCTGAGGTTATAGTGGGAGCTCTACCCGACACCCCGGGTGGAGGTGACATGCCCATTGAGGGGAAAGTGACCTATTCCCGTGGTGCAGTGGGAGCTCCCCCCGACACCCCAGTTGGAAGTGGCTCACCCTTAGATGGAGGAGTGCTCTTCACCTTGGGTGCAGTAGGAGCTCCCTTCAACACCCCTGTTGAAGGGGACTCGCCCTTCAAGGTGGGTGTCCCCTCGACCCTGGATACAGTGGGAACTCCCCCCCGAACACAATTGTTGAAGGGGTATTGCCCCTGGAGGGGGTTCCCCTCCACCTGGGGTACGGTGGGAGCTTCCCTTGACATCACGGCTTGAGGGGACTCTCCACTCGAGGGGGGAGTCCCCTCGACTGGGGGTGTGGTGGGAGCTCCCACCAACACCTCAAATGGAGAGGTCTCTTCACTCGAAGGGCAGTCCTCTCGACTCGGAGTGCAGTGGGACATTCCCCCTGACATGCCAGTTGCAGGGTTCTCCCACCTTGAGGGGGGAGTCCCCTCTAACCTTGGTGCAGTGGTGTAGGAGCTCCCCACTACACCCAATTGGAGGGGTTTACCTGGTAGAGGGGGAATTTCCCTCCACCGAGGGTGAGGTGAGAGCTCCCTCCAACTCCCTGGTTGGAGGGGTCTTGCTCCCCGAAGGGGGATTCCCCTTGACCCTGGATGCATGGGGAGCTCCTCCTGATACTCCATTTGGAGGTGTATTGTTCCTTGAGGGGGATATCCCCTTGACCTGGGATGCGTTGGGAGCTTCCACTGACACACCAGTTGGAGGGGTCTTGCCCCTGAAGGGGGAAGTCCCCTCGACCCAGTGCATTGGTAGCTCCCCCTGACACCCCTATTGGAGGCGTCTCACCAGTTGAGAAAGGAGTCGGCTCGACCTTGAAGTGCATTGGGAACTCCCCCGACATCCTGGTAAGAGAGGTCTCGCCTCTCGTAGGGGGAGTCCCCTCGACCCGGGGTGCATTGGGAGCTCCTCCCGACACCGGGTTGGAAGGGTCTCACCCCTCAAGGGTTGAATTCCCTCCACCAGGGGTTCCGTTGGGAGCTCACCCTGACACCCCTGTTGGAAGGGTCTCACATCTCCAGGGGAAAGTGTCCTCGATCTGGTGTTCATTTGGAGCTCCCCCAAAACAGCAGTTGAGGGGTCTCGCACCTCGAGGGGTAGTACCCTTCACCTGGTGTGCGATGGGGTCTCCCCCCAACACCCCAGTGGGATCTCCTTTGGACACCCCAGTCCCGGGTCTCTCCACCCTCAAGGGAGGAGTCCCCTTGACCAGAAGTGCCATGGTATAAGATCTGCCCCCCGACACCCCGGTTGAAGGGGTCTCCACCATC
>NW_026006088.1:317281-322467 GCF_001458135.2 Marmota marmota marmota | reverse complement strand
ACCTGGGGTGCAGTGGGTGCTCTTTCTGACTCCCAAGTTAAAGGGGTCTAGCCCCTTGAAGGGGGGTCCCTCGATCCAGGGTTCAGTGAGAGCTTCCCCCAACACCCCACTTGGACGTGTCTCACCCCTCTATGGGGAGTCCCCTCATCCAGGTTGTGGAGGAGCTCCCTCCCACATCCTGTTTGAAGGGGTCTCCCCCCCTCGAGGGGCAAGTCACCTCGACCCAGGGTGAATTGGGAGCTCCCCCAAACACCACTGTTGGAGGGGTCTCACCCCGCTAAAGGGGATCTTCTTGAACCGGGTTGCCATGGGAGGTCCCCTGATACCTCAGTTAGAGGGGTCTTGTCCCTCGAGGGGTGAGTCCCCTCAATCCGGGGTGCTTTGTTAGCTCCCCCTGACACCCTTGTTGCAGGGGTCTTGCCTGTTGAGGGGGGTCCTCTCATCCTCAGGGTACATTGGGAGCTCCCCCCAAAACACAGGATGAAGGGGTCTCACCCTGGAGGGGTGATTCCCCTCAACCCAGGGTGAATTGGGAGCTCCCCCTGACATCCCGGTTGGAGGGGTCTTGCCCCTCCAGGGGAAAGTCCCCTCGCCTCGGGGTGAATTTGGAGCTCCCCTTGACACACTGGTTGGAGGGGTCTTGCGCCTTGAGGGATGAGTTCCCTCTACCAGGGGTGCAATGGGAGCTCCCCCCAACACCATGGTGGCATCTCCCCCTGACACCCAGGTTGGGAGTCTCTCCACCCTCGAGGGGGGAGTCCATTCAACCAGAAGTGCAATGGTATACTACATCTCCCCGACACCCCAGTTGGAGGGGTCTGCCCGCCTTAAGCGGGGAGTCCACTGGACCCCTGGTGCCATGGAAGCTCCTCCAAAACCTCAGTTGTAGGGGTCTCCTTTCCCGAATGGAAAGTCCCCTCAACCCAAGGTGCAGTGGGAGCTCCCCTACACACAGTGTTTGGAGGTCTCTCCATCCTCAAAGGAGGAGTCCCCTCGACCCGGGTGCGGTGGGACACTCCCCCAACACGCTGGTTGCAAGAGTCTCCCACTGCGAGGGGGGAGTCCCCTCTATATGGGGTGTGGTGGTGTAAAAGCTCCCCTTGACACCCCATTTACAGGGGTCTAGATAGATGGGGGAGTCCCCTCAACCCAGGGTCTGGTTACAGCTCCACCCAACACCCTAATTGGAGGGGTCTATTCAGTAGAGAAAGGAGTACCCTCGACCTGGGGTGTGGTGGGAGCTCCCAACGACATGCAGTTAGGGGGGTATCACCTTTTGATGGGGGTGTCCCTTGACCTGGGGTACTGTGTAAGCTCCCCTTGACACCCCTGTTGGAGGGGTCTCACTTGTAGAGTGGGGAGTCCTCTCGACACGAGGTGCAGTTGAAGGTCCCACCAACACCCCATTTGGAGGAATCTCGCCCCTCAAGGGGGGAGTCCTTCAACCTGGGGTGAGGTGCGAGGTCCCACTGACACCATGGTTGGAGGTGTTTTGCCCCTTGAGGGTGGAGTCTCCTTGACCCAGGGTATGGTTGAAACTCTCCCAACACCCCAGTTGGAAGATCCTCACCCCCTCGAGGGGAAAGTCCCCTCAACCTGGTGTGCAGAGGGAGCTCCACCTGACACCATGGTTGAAGGGATCTCACCCCTCCAGTAAGGAGTTCCCTCTACCCATGGTGCAGTAGAAGCTCCCATCAACACTTCTGTTGGAGGGGTGTCTCCCCTCAAGGGGAGTCCCCTCGACATGGGGTGTGCTGGGAGCTCCCCCTGACACTCCATTTGGAGGGGTCCTGCACTTTTAGGGGGGAGTCCCCTGGATGTGGGGTCTGGTGAGAGCTCACCCTGACACCTCAGTTCTAGGGGTACTGCCCCTCGATGTGGGAGTCCCCTCGACCTTGGGTGTGGAGGGAGCTCCCCCTTAGACACTTGTTGGAGGACTCCCACCTAGTGGGGGATTCCCCTTGAACGGGGTGCACTCAGAGCTTCCCCTGACACTCCAGTTGGAAGGGTCTTGCCCCTAGAGGAGGAGTGCCCTTGACCCAGGGTGCAGGGGGAGCTCCCTCCAACACCCCAGTTGGAGGGGTGTTGCCCCTCAAGTGGCTATCCCCTTGACCCGGGGTGCAGTGGGAGCTCCCCCTACACCCCAGTTGGAGGTGTATCACCTCTCGAGGGGGTAGTCCCTTTGACCCAGGGTATAGTGGGAGCTCCCCCTGAGGGGGGAGTCCCCTCAAACCAGGGAGTCCGGGGGAGTTCCAATCTGAACCTGGGTCGAGGGCACTCCCAACTCAAGGGCAAAACCCCTTCAACCTGGGTATGGGGGGAGCTCCCACTACACCTCAGGTCAAGGGGCCTTCCCCCTTGAGGGGTGAAACCCTTCCAACCGGGAGCTGGGGGGAGATTCCACTGCACCCGGGTAGATAGGACTCCCCCTCATGAGGCGAGACCCCTACACCCATGGTGTCTGGGGTATTTCCATCGTAACCCCAGGTCGAGTGGATTCCCCCCTCTACTGGGTAGACCCCTCCAACAAACCAGGGTGGGAGACACCTGACCAGTGTGTCAGGGGAAAGTCCCACAGTACCCTGGTTTGAGGGGAATCCCCCCTTGAGGGGAAAGACCCCTCCAACCGGGGTGTTAGAGGGAGCTACCTCTGCACCCCGGGTAGAAGGGACTACCCCCTCGAATGGCGAGACACCGCCAACTGGGGTGGAGGAGGGAGCTCCCACCACACCCCGGGATGAGGGGACTCCCCCCTGAAGGGGCGAGACCCCTCCAACTGGGGTGTCAGTGGAGCCCCCCATGCACCACAGGTTGAGGGAACTCCCCTTTCGAGGGGCACGACCCCTCCAACTAGCGTGTCTGGGGGAACTCCCAATGCACTCAGGGTGGAGGGGACTACCCCCTCGAAAATACAAGTCCCCTCCAACCTGGTTGTTGGTGGAGATGCAAATGCACCCAAGGACGAAGGACACCCCATAGAGGGGGGACAGCCCTCCAACTGGGGTGTGGGGGGAGCCCCCACCACATCCCAGGTTGAGAGGACTCCTCCCTCAAGGTGGGAAAGCCATCCAGTAAGAATTTCGGGGGGGAGCTCCCACCACACCCCTGGTCGAGGGGCCCCTGCCTCGAGGGGTGAGACCCCTCCATCCGGGGTATTGGGGGAGCTCCAACTGCACCCCAGGTTGAAGTGACTCCCTCCCCATGGATTGAGACCCCTCCAACAGGGTTGTCATGGAAATCTTCCAACGCACCTCTACTCAAGAAGAGTCTCCCATGGAGGGGTGAGAGCACTCCAACTGGGGTGTATGGAGGAGCTCTCACCACACCCCAGGTGTCGGGAACACCCACACAAGGTGTGAGAGCCCTCCAAAAGGGGTGTCAGGGGGAGCTCCAACCACACCCTGGGTCATGGTGACTCCCCCCCAGGGGGGAGAGCCCTCCAACCAGCGTGTTGAGAGGATCTTCCAATGCACACCATGTCAAGGGGACTCGCCCCCTAGGGGGGAGAGCCCTCCAACTGGGGTGTCAGAAGAAGCACCCAACGTGCCCTGGGTCAGGGGTCTCCCAGTGCGAGGGGCAAGACCGCTCCTCCCAAGTTGTCAGGGTAGCTCCCAATGCACCCCGGGTTGAGGGGATTTCCCAGAAGAAGGACCTTCCACCTAAGATGTCAGGGGGAGCTCCCAATGCACCCCAGGTTAAGGAAACTCCCTCCTCAAGGTGGGAGAGCCCTCCAACAGGGGTGTTGGGGGGAGCTCCCAACACACCCCGGGGAGGGGACTCCATCCTCAAGGGGCGAGACCCCTCCAACCGTGGTGTCCTAAGAGTTCCCACTGAACACCGGGTTTGGGGGGCTCCCCCAACCAAGGCATGAGCTTTCCAACTTGGTTGTCATGGGGAGCTCCAACCACACCTCAGGATGTGGGGACTTCTCCCCCAATGGGGGAGAGACCTCCAACCGTGGTATCAGAGTGAGCTCACAACACACCCCAGGTTGAGGGGACTCCCTCCCCCCCAGGGAGGAGAGATCTCCAACCTGGGTGTCAGTGGGAGCTCCCAACACATCCACCAGGGGGAGTGGACTCACCCCTTGAGTGGGGAGAATCCTCTAACCGGGGTTTCAAAAGGAGCACTCAATGCACCCAGGTTGAGAGGACTCCACCTTCGAGGTGTGAGACCCCTCCGACCGGGGTGTTGGGAAGAGCTGCCATCCTATTAGTGGTCGAGGGGACTCCCCCCCAAGGGGCAAGACTCCTCCAGTCAGGGTGCTGGGGGGAGCTTCCACTGCACTCTGGGTCGAGGGGACTCCCAGGCTGAGGGGCGAGACCACTCTAACTGGGGTATTGAGGGTGCTACCACAGAACCCTGGTTCAAGGGGACTCCCGTCCCCAGGGGCGAGACCTCTCCAACTGGATTGTTGGTGGGAGCTACCACTGCACCCTGGGTAGAGGGAACACCCCCCGTGGGGCAAAATATCTCCAACTGGGGTGTCTGGGGTAGCTCCCACTGCACCTGGGTCAAGGGGACTCCACCCTGTGGGTCCGAGCCCTCCAACTGGGCTGTCGCGTGGAGCTCCACCACAACCAGGGTTGAGGGGACTCCTCCCTTGAGGGTAGAGATCCCTCCAAACAGGGTGTTTGGGGGAGCTCCCACCGCACTGTGGGAAGGGGGGACTTCCTCCTCGAGGGTGCAGAACCCTCCAAATGGGTTGTCTGGGAGAATTCCCAAAGAACCCAGAGACGAGGGGACTCCCCCCCCCGCGAGAGGCGAGAGCCCTCCAACCAGGGTGTCCATAGGAGCTCCCACCACACCCCAGTTAGAATGAACTCCCCACCCTAGGGAAGAGAGTCCTCCAACTGTGGTGTCTGGGGGAGGTCCCACCATACCCTGGTAGAGTGGACACCCCCAGAGGGGTGAGACCACTCCACCCAGGGTGTTGTGGGAAGCTTCCTCTGTACCACTGGTCAAGAATACTCCCCCCCCGCCCCCCTCGAGGGAAGAGACCCAGCACCCGGAGTGTCGGCAGAAACTCCCACCGCAACCCGAGTCGAGGAGACTCGCCCCTCCAGCGGGGAGACCCCTGTACCAGGGTGTCGGGGGAGATCCCACCACATCCCTAGTGTAGGGGACTTGACCCAGGAGGAGGTAGACCCCTGAAACAGGGGTGTCAGGGAGATCTCACTGCACAC
>NW_026006088.1:274694-314586 GCF_001458135.2 Marmota marmota marmota | reverse complement strand
AGGGGAGAGACTCCTCCATCCAGGGTGTCTGGGGGAGCTCCCACGGCACACAGGGTTGAGGGGACCAGCACCACGAGGGGAAAGACCCCTGCAACCAGGATGGAGGGGAGCACCCACTGCACCCCTGATTAAAGGGAGTCTCTCCATGAGAGGGGAGAAAACTGCAACTGGGGTGTCAGGGAGAGCTCCCACCACACCCTTGGTCGAGGGGACTCCCCACTTTAGAGGAAAGGCCCCTTGAACCGGGGTATGGGGGAAGCTCCCTCTGCAACCGGGGTATGGAGGAGACTCCCACTTCAAGGAAGGAGACCACTCCAAACGGGGTGTCTGGGGGAGCTCCCACCACACCCCATATCGAGGGTACTTCCCTCTTGAAAGGGGAGATCTTCCATCCAACGTGTTGGGGCGAGCTCCCACCGCATCCCAGGTTGATGGGACTCGCCCCTCGAGGGGGGTGAAAACTAAAACTGGGGGGTCAGGGAGAACACTCACCATACCACGGGTTATGGGGACTCACCCCTTGAGGGGGAAGACCCCTGCAAACAGGGTATTGGGAGGAGTTTAGATCACACCCCGGTCGAGGGGACTCACCCCTTGAGGGGGAAGATCATTGCAACCTAGGTGTCAGAGGGAGTTCCCACTGCACCCCGGATTGAGGGGACTCGCCCCTCAAGTGGGTGACCCCTCCAATGGGGGTCAGGGGTAGTTCCCACGGCACCCCAGGTCGAGGGGACTCCCCCTTCGAGGGCTGAGTCCTCTCCAAAAGGGATGTCCTTGGGAGCTTCCACCACATTTCGGGTCTAAGGTACTCCCCCCTCCTGGGGGGAGACCCCTACAACCGGGTTGTCAGGAGGAGATCCCAATGCACAGTGGGTCGAGGGGACTCACACCTGGAAGGGAAGGACCCCTCCAACCAGAGTGTTGGAAGGAGCTCCCTCTGCACCCCAGTAGAGGGGACTTGCCCCTCGAGAGGGGAGACCCCTCCATCTGGGGAATGGGGGGAGCTCCCACCACACCCTGGGTCGAGGGTACTCCCCCACCAAGGGATGAGACCCTTCCAACCTGAGTATCGGGGGAGCTCCCAATGCACCTAGGGTCAAGGGAAGTTCCACTCAAGAGAGGAGAACCCCCCAACCAGGGTGTCAAGGGGAGCTCCCATCGCACCCAGGGTCAAAGGTCTCCCCCTAGAGGGGTGAGAGTCCTCCAAAAGGATTTCAGGGGGAGCTCCCATAGAAACCCAGGTCGAGGGGACTCCTTCCTTCATGGGAGCAATCCCTACAACTGTGGTGTACGGGGAGCTCCCATCACACCCCGGGTTGAGGGGACTCACCCCCTGAGGTGGGAGATGCCTTGAACAGTGGTGTAAGGTGGAACTCACACTGAACCCCTGGTCGAGGGGACTTGCCCCTCTAGGCGGGAGACCACTCCAACCAGGTTGTTGGGTGAAGCTCCTCTGCACACCGGGTCTAAGAGACTTCCTCCTTGAGGGGCAAGACCTCTCCAAACGGGATGTCGGCGTAATCTCCCAGTGCACCCCGGGTCAAGGGTACTCCCTCCTCCAGGGGCAAGACACTTTCAACTGAGTTGTCAGGGGAGCTACCACTTCACGTGGGTGGGACTCCCCTTTGAGGGACAAGACCCGTCTAACCCATGTGTTGGTGTGAGCTCCCATGACACCCTGGGTTTGGAGGACTTCCCCCTCTATGGGGGATACACCTCCAAAGGAAGTTTTGGTGGGACCTCACACCACATCCCGGGTCGAGGGTACTCCCCCATGGAGGTGGGGGACTGCATTAACCAGTGTGTCAGGGAAGAATTCACTGCATCCTGGTTAGATGGGATACCCCACTCAAGGGGAGAGACCCCTTCAACCAGGGAGTTGGGGGAAGCTCCCACCACACCCTGGGTGGAGGGGACTCCCCCACCAAAGGGCAAGAGCCCTCGAACCGGGGTGTCGGGGGGAACTCCCACCACACATCTGGTTGAGGGAACCCCCCAATGGGGTAGAGCCCTCCAACTGGGGTGTAGTGGGGAGCTCCCAATGCACCTCAGGTTGAGGGGACTCACTCCTTGAGAGGTGAAAGCCCTCCAACTAGGGCATAGGGGGAGCTCCCACAGCAACTCTGGTCAAAGGGACTCCCACCCCAAGGGGGAAGAGACCTCCAACCGGGGTGTCAGGGAGAGCTCCCATTGCAACCCGGGTGGAGGGGACTCTGTGCCCGAGAGGTGAAAGCCCTCCAACAGGGGTATCAGGGTGAGAACCCAATGTACCCCAGATAGAGGGGACTTCCCCCTGTTGGGTCAGACCCCTCTTAAAGAGGGGTCAAGGGGACTTCCCCACTCAAGGGGAGAGACCACTCCACTGGGGTGCTGGGGGGAGCTCCCACCACACCCTGGGTTGAGGGGACTACCCCCTCTACAGGGTAGACCCTGCCACCTGGGGTGTTGGGAGGAGCTCATATACCACCACACACCTGGGTAGAGGGTACTCACCACACTAAGGGATTCGACCCCACCAACCTGGGTTTCTGGGGGATCTCCCATGCACCCTGGGTCAAGGGGACACCTCCCTCAAAGTGTGAGACCCCTTTAACTTGGCTGTTATGGGAGATCTGGAAGCACCATGGGTCGAAAGGACTACCCCCCATGGGGCAAGACCCCCTCCAACCAGGGTGTCAGGGTTAGTATCCATGCACCACAGGTGGAGGGGACTCCCCCCACAAAGGGTGAGAGCCCTCCAACCGGGTTTCGAGTGGAGCTCCCACAACAGCCTGGATGGAGGGGACTCCCCACACAAGGGGATAGAACCCTCCAACTGGGGTGTAGGGGTCAGCTCCCAATGCAACCTGGGTCAAAGGGACTCGACCCCAAGGGGGGAGAGACCTCCAACCGGGGTGTAAAGAGGAGATCCCACTGCACCCCTGGTCGAGGGGACTCCCTCCACCATGGGAGTTGGCGGGAGCACCCACCACACTGTGGGTTGAGGGGACTCGACCCTCGAGGGAAAAGACCTTCCAACCAAAGTGTCCTAGGGAGCTCCCACCTCAACCCGGTGCTAGGGGACTCTCCCCTTAAGAAGGAGACCTCTCCAACCAGGGTGTCGTGGGGACCTCCCACTGCACCCCAGGTCAAGGGGACTCTCCTTTCGAGGGGGGAGGCCCCTGCAATAGGGATGTTGGGGGGAAGTCCCATCGCAATCTTGGCAGAGGGGATTTGCCCCTAGGGACACCTCCACACACCGGGTGTCGGGGGAAGATCCCATTGCACCCCAGTTCGAGGGGACTTCCCCCTCGAGGGGGGAGACGGCTCCAACCAGGATGTCTGGGGAAGCTCCCACCACACCCTGGGTAGAGGGGACTCACTCCTCTATGGGGGAGACCACTGCAACTGTGGTGTCGGGGGGAGCTCCCATGACACCCTGACTTGAGGGGACTCGCCGCTTGAGGGAGGAGACCCCTGCAACCGGGGTGTCAGGGGGATCTCCCACTGCACCCCAAATTGAGAGGACTTGCCCCTCAAGGGGGGTGACCCCTGAAACTGGGGTGTTGGATGGAGCTCACATGGCACCCTGGGTCATGGGAACTTGCCCTTCGATGGGGGAGACAACTGCAACCAGGGTGTCTGACGGATTTCTCACGGCATCCTGGGTTGAAGGGACTCTCCCTTGAGGGAGGAGAACCCTGCAACCATGGTGTCCGGGGAAGCTCCCAGCACACCCCGGGTCGAAAGGACTCATCCCTTGAGGGGAGTGACCCCTCCAACCGGGTTGTCTGGGGGAGTTCCCACGGCACCCAGGGTGGAGTGGACTCATCCCTCAAGGGCAAATACCTCTCTAACAGGAGTGTTGCTGAGAGCTCCCACCGCACCTGGGTCGAGGGGACCCGCCCCTTGTGGGGGGAGACTCCTACAACTAGGTTGTCAGAGGGAGCTCCCTACACACCGTGGATCAAGGGGACTCACACCTCGAGGGAAGAGACCCCTCCAAACAGGGTGTCGGAGGAAGAACCCCCTACACCCCAGACCGAGGGGACTCACCCTGTAAGGGAGGAGCCACCTACATCTGGGGATCAGGGATCTACCACCGCACCCCAGGTAGAGGGGACTCACCCATGGAGGGGGGAGGCCCCTGCAACCGGGGTGTCGGGGGTGCTCCTACTGCACCCCAGATCCAGGGGACTCGCTGGGAGCTCAAACCTCAATCTGGGTCGAGGGGGAGCTCATATAACAAGGCAATCTGTGTTGGCATTCTCTCCTCAAGGGTGGAGAGCCATTTAACTGGGGTGTCAGGAAGAGCTCTCACTGCACCCGGGATCGAAGGTACTCCCCTCTCAAGGGGAAAGCTCCCACCTCACCTCAGGTCGAGGTGTCTCCCCTCTTGAGGGAGGATTCCCCTCTACCCAGGTTGTGGTGGGAGCTCACCACTTTCTGGGTGTCAGGGGGAGCTCCCTCTGCAATATGGGACGAGCGAACACCCCCTATGAGGGAGACCCCTCCAACCAGAGCATCAGGGGGAGCTCCCACCGCACCCCGTTTCAATGTGACTTGCCCCTTGAGGGGGGAGAACCCTCCAACCAACGTATCGGAGGGGCTCCCACCACAATCTGGTATGAGGAGCCTCGCCCCTCGAGCAGGGAGACCCCTCTGACCGGGGTGATGGGGGGAGGTCCCACCGCACCCGGGGTGAGGCGATTCCACCCTCGAGAGGGGAGAACCTTCCAACCGGTATTTCAAGGGGACCTCCAACAGCACCCCGGGTCCAGGAGTCTCCCCACTGGAAGGTTAAACACTTNTAAGAAAACAATTTTCTGAACAATTTACATTATCCTGAACAGAATTATTAAATATAATGAAAAGGAAAGGTGAAAGTAAACAAACAGATCTGTTAACCTCCTTATTTGTGCACATATTAAAACAATCCTCAACAGCTGTTTACCCAATTTAAATTAAACCATTTAAATCACGTGAATAAAAAAAAATTTGGATCCATTTTTTTCATGAGCGCTCCTCATATATGATATATGGACATACACACATACAGACATACAACACAAAACACAAGTGTGCACACATAACATACAACACATAAGACAATAGTAAAGGCCTTGTAGCTTTACACAGGTGAAATCTCCATTGCAATGTTTAAAAACTCCACAGTCAAAAAATAAAACTGATCAGAAAAACATTAACCTAGGTCTGTATGAGCTCAAAAAATAAAATAGAACTTTATGATGTGGGAAAGGGCAATAATAAAATAGATATTGAAAAAAGACATCTTGGTTACCACCTGGGTTTGACTCTTTTTTGGATATCCCATCCTTTTTTTTTTTTTTGGAACTTGCATATGGGTCTGAAGGTATTCCCACAAGCAAGCCTCAAGGTTTTTTACATTTGAAATAGGCCTTAATGCTGTTCATTATTCATTAGCCTCCAGGTTTGGGAGAATCACTGTTGCAGATGTAAGAATAGCCCAGTTGGAGCTCAGGATATCATCTGTTATGGATTTGAATCAAATCATCTTCTTTTTGGTCTGTAGAAATCACTTTGGTTAATCTCTCTGGAATCCAAATCAGCTGCTGTTCTCCCTGTGGAAACACACAAACAGAACCCCGACTCCAGACAATCACTGGGTCAGGACCTTAGTTAATCTCTCTGGAATCCAAATCGGCTGCTGTTCTCCCTGTGGAAACACACAAACAGACCCCTGACTCCAGACAATCACTGGGTCAAGACCTTTCAATTGTTTTGTTAGATTATCCTTCCAAAGTACCTTGGGCTTATGTACATTTTTTGGACACATATACCTTTCTGCAGCTCTAAGCCCTGATGAATCCAAATTTAAAAAGTTTAGAGTAGAAAGCGTTCTTTTAAGTTTATCTTTGGGGGATATATACCCCTTTACAATTCCCTCTTCTTTCTTTAATAAGTACATTTTAATAGTTTGATGAGCTCCTTCAACTATGCCTTGTCCCTGTGGATTGTATGGGATCCCTGTTATATGAGTAATGCCAAATGATGAGCAAAATTGTTTAAAAGAGGTAGAAGTACAACCAGGACCATTATCTGTTTTTAACTGTTTTAGAACGCCCACAGTGGCAAAATTTTGTAAGAAATGAACTATAATATCTTTAGTTTTTTTCTCCGTGGTATGAAGGGAGCCCATCAAAAATCCAGAAGAAGTATCAACTGTAACATGCAAATATTTTAATTTTCCAAATTCTGGCAAATGTGTGACATCCTTCTGCCAAATATGGTTAGGTATCAGTCCTCTAGGATTGACTCCAAGATTAACTTGTGGTAAAAAGGTCACACAATTTTGACATTGTTTCATTATTTGTCTAGCTTGCTCCTTAGTTATTTTAAAACGCTTTTGTAAAGTATTATCGTTGACATGGAAACTTTTATGAAAATTTGTAACTTCTTCTAGTGTAGAGAAAATGTGTATGTCCTGTGTCATTTTATCTGCTAAATCATTGCCTGATCTAAGGGCTCCAGGCAATCCTGTATGTGCCCTGATATGTCCTATAAAGAATGGATCTTTTCTTCCCCAGATTAAACTTTGTATAGTGGAAAACAAAGAGAAAATAGTAGAGAAAGGGGAAATTCTACCAGCATCTTCAAGAGATACTATAGCATTAACTATGTACTGACTATAAGAAAATAAATTAAATACAGAATCTTCAAACATCACAAAAGCTTATAATACTGCATTAAGCTCTACCTTTTGAGCTGATTGTTTGGGTACTAAAAATGTAAAAGTTTGATCAGGGGTAACTACTGCTGCTGTACCATTATTTGACCCATCAGTGAATATATTTGGAGCATTCATGATAGGTGTTTTTCTTGTCATTTTTGGAAAAATTACAGGATGCAATGACCAAAAAGACAATAAAGGATTAGATGGTAAGTGGTTATCAAATGAAACATTAGATTTGCACATGATTATTGCCCAAGTATTTAACTCATTAGCTAACTCATCAATTTGATTCATAGTATATGGAGTAATAATTTTATTGGGAGAAATTCCAAACACTCCCTTTGCTGCTTTTATTCCTTTGAGTATTAATTGTCCTACAGCCTCAGGATACCTAGTAAGAATAGTGTTAGGAGAATAAGATAAATGTATCCATAATAATGGACCTTCTTGCCAAAATACTCCTGTAGGAATATTTTTTGTTGGTAGTACAATAAATAATAAAGGCAAACTTATATCAATTCTATCCAAATGCATATTTTCCATATATGTTTCAATGATTTTTAATGCCTTTCTTGCTTCAGGCGTTAACATTCGGGGTGAATTTGGATCTGATGGACCTTTTAGGATATCAAATAAAGGTCCCAACTCTCCTGTTGGTATACCTAAATAAGGCCTTATCCAATTTATGTCTCCTAATAACTTTTGAAAGTCATTAAGTGATTTGAGTTGATCTACTCGTATTTGAATTTTTGGTGGACGGACCATGGTTGAGGATAATAGAACTCCTAAATAATTAATTGGAAAATTTAATTGTACTTTATCTATTGCTATCTCTAGATTATAATTTTTTAATAAGTTTGTAAGTGTGGCATAACATTCTAGCAATGTGTTTTTATCTTTGTGTGCTAATAATACATCATCCATATAGTGAAATATTTGTAGTTCAGGATTTTGATTTCTAAGTGGCTGGATTACTTTGTTAACATAAATTTGACACATAGTTGGGCTGTTAGCCATCCCTTGAGGGAGTACTTTCCATTCATATCTCTGATCAGGACCTTCATGATTCAGTGCAGGGATAGTAAATGCAAAACGTGGACTATCCTCAGGATGAATTGGAATTGAAAAAAAACAATCTTTAATATCTATAACTAAAACATACCAGGTTTTTGGCAAAGCAGACAATTGAGGAATCCCTGATTGAGCAGGTCCCATAATAACCATCTCATTATTAATGGCTCTTAAATCTTGCAATAATCTCCATTTACCAGATTTCTTTTTGATGACAAAAATGGGAGTATTATGGGGAGATACAGAAGGTTGTATATGTCCTTCTGCTAATTGTTGTTTGACCAGGTCATGGGCTGCTTGTATCTTTTCTTTAGTCAGGGGCCACTGAGGAACCCATACTGGTCTTTCTGATTTCCAAGTAATTTTTATTGTCTCAGTGGCCCTTTCTGAAAATCCAACCCATGTCTGTCTGTTCCTTGATCTATTTGTATTGGTGCTGCTATACCTTGTTCTTGTTTTTCTAATCTTTTTCCTTTCCTAAAACCTTGTCTAGTCATAATAGTGGGTGCATTTTGGTTGATGTTATTTGTTAATGTCAAACCTAATTGATCTAGGACATCTCGTCCCCATAAATTTACGGGAAGATGATCCAATACATATGGCTGTATAGTTCCTTCACATCCTTCAGGATCCTTCCAATCTAATACCATTGCACTTCTATGGGGATTAGTCGCCACTCCTAGGCCTCGAAGCGTTTGAGTGGCTTGTTGTAATGGCCAATGTTTTGGCCATTCTTGACGAGAGATGATGCTAAGGTCTGCACCTGTATCCAGTAGCCCATTAAATTCATGTCCTTGAATATTTAGTTTTAGCATGGGGCGAGAATCTAAATTTAAAGAAAGCATAGCCCAATCTACACCTGTGGAGCCTAATCCCTTGGAACCTCTTTCTACAGTACGACTGGAAAATTTATCATGTAGGCTGGGTATTATTAGTAACTGTGCTATTCTATCTCCTGGTGAAATTACTGATATACCCTTTGGAGAACTGGCTATAATTTTTATTTCACCTTCATAATCGGGATCAATTACCCCAGGACTTATCATAAGTCCTTTTAGAGTAGAAGAGCTGCGTCCCAATAATAAGCCTACTGTTCCTTTGGGAAGAGGTCCTTTCACCCCTGTGGGAATGATTTGAACTCCCATCTCTGGAGTTAGTACTGCTCTGGCGGAGGCGCAGATGTCCAACCCTGCGCTCCCTCTGGTTTGTCTGATGAGGGATCTGATGGACAATGTGTCCTGGGCACTACCCTGATGGGGTTGCTGGGTTCCTCCAGTGCTCCGTATATTTGTGGTTTTGGGCCCCGGAGCATTGGGCCCCCCTGTCCATTTTTTGGCAATGGAGCCCGATGCCTTTCTCCACGATATCGTGGATAAACACCTGGTCCTTGTTCGTTTTTTGATAATGGAGTACCCTCTATGGTGGTTTGAGAACGGCATTCATTAGCCCAATGTCTCCCTCTACGGCATCGTGGGCAAATACCTGGTATTCTACTCCTTTGATACCTAGTTTTGTTAAACCCTCCTCCAATGGGGCAATTCCTTTTAAAATGTCCTGTTTGTTCACAATTGTAGCATGTTCTTGGCCTGGCATCTAAAGCCTGTTTTACTGCAGCTGCCACAATTTGCCCTTGTTCATTAATGTCTCTGGCATCTAAAGCCTGTTTTACTGCAGCTGCCACGACTTGCTCTTGTTCATTAATGTCTCTACATAATTTAATATATGTGTTTAAATCTTCATGTTTCCATGGTCTAATGATATCTCTGCACCAACGATTCGCTTGCTCATAAGCCAGGTGTTTTAGTAATGGCATTGCTTGTTCTGTATTCCCAAAAACTCTGGTAGCTGTTTGAATAAGCCTATCTACAAATTCAGCATAAGGTTCATTAGCTCCTTGTATTACCTTAGATAATTGACCTTGTAAACCTCCATGTCCTTGTAAAGTCTTCCATGCCTTAATTGCATCTGCAGCAATTTGTGCGTATACACCAGGATCATATGCAATTTGTTGCTGCTGATCCTCATAAGGTCCCTTTCCTAACAACATATCTAGATTTCTCTGAGGATAACCAGCTGCTGCATTTCGCCTAGCCGTCTCCTTGCAAAATTCCTCATTGGCAACCTTCCATAACAGGTATTGTCCTCCATTTAGCACAGCTTTACACATATTAGCCCAATCTGCTGGCGTCATGTTCAAGTTGTTAATGGATTCGACCATGCTTACAGTGAAGGGTGCTTGAGGACCATAGGTTGTTACAGCCTCTTTTAGCTGCTTCACTGTTTTGAAATTTAAAACTTGGTAAAATCGCTGCCCTCCTGCCTCAAATACAGGGCATGTTAATATTTGAGATCTTGTCTCAGGATCCCAACTATCAACTGCGGGGGTTGGGGACCTCCCAGCATATGGAGGTGGCCTTGTTAGTTGGACACTTACGTCCTCTGGTGATAGAAAGGTGTTAGTAGCAGTCTCCTGTTGTAACTTTCCCCCTGATGGCTTTTTCTGTTTTACACTTTCTTTCTCTGTCTGACTAGCTTGAGAGGCCTTCTCTTTTACTTGAATCTTTTCCTCTGTCTGACTAACTTGAGAGACCTTCTCTTTTACTTGAATCATTATGTCTTCTTCTTCCTCTACCATTGTCTGAACTGAAGGCTTTGGACTAAGCAAACAAGATATGAACGTCCACAATGGCAATGTGCCAACTGGCAGAGTCCCTGGGCTTTTCTTTTCTATTCTTTTTAAATCTTCACCATGATGGTTCCATTGTGATATATTTAACAACTCCTCCTTAAAAAGCCATGGGCTACATTTTTGTATTGTATCAACGTATGCCCTGATTGTTCTTGATTTTACTGAGATGCCTCCTTCCTCTAACAATTTACTTAACACTCTTTCAGTTTGTTTTTTACTAATTTCTGATCCCGTATTTCTACTATAATACAACTCAACAAGATAACGCCTAACAAAACTGAAACTGAGTGAAACAAAATTGGAACAACACAAAATCATTATAATAGCCTCCTGAAATGTCCATCCGTCCTTTCTCCCTATCTGTTCCTCAGATGTGAGCGGTTTTTCTTCCATCTTACACATCTCCAGGGACAGGCAACTTAAAACAAAAGTGAAACAAAATAACAAAAGAAGAATCTTAAAATGGCTACCCATCCTCTTGCCCTGCCCTCAGGGGCGAGCAGTTCACTTACCCTCAGTCGCTCCCCGTGCGAGCCACCAAATGCCGCAGTCTGGCTGGGCACAATCAGGAGCCACTTGTCAAAAGAAACTAACTTTATTTTTAGAACCACACACGCCAAACAAAACAGCCTCTCAGGAAAAACCCTCAGAGCCTCAACTGCCACCACCGGCTTTCCACAAGCCTCTCTCTCCCACACAAGCTTCTCTCCACCTCCCACAATCCTCCTGCTCTTGAGGCCGATTGGCTGGGTCACGTGGGCGGAGCCAAAAAAGTCCCCCAATGAGCAGCTCCGTGGTCTGAAAGGGCAGGGAAACAGTCCAATGAGCATCACCGCAGAGGAGCCAATCAGCTAGATGTTGCTGGGGCCGAGGAGCCAATCAGCTAGATGTTGCTGGGGCCGCTGTGAGCCAATCATCAGCCGGCAGCTGGAAGTTTGCTGGCAGCTGGAAGTTTGCTGGGGCCCCTTCGGCTGTGGCTCTCAACATCTCCCCCTCTCTGTTTAAACAACAAGCATGTGGCTTAGGGACCGTGCCTGCCTTAGGTTGTCCAATAGTACATATGGTCCTTAGGTTGGTACCATTGCAATTGGATCTTACCCGTCACTGACTACCGGTCCAGTATACAGCCACACCTGTGGAGAGGTCTTTGTACCAGCGGGGGGGTGAGGTTCTTTGCCTCACCTCTGTTGGCCCCCAAATTTTAGCTGGACGATCATGACAAGCAGAAGGGAGGAAGATACACCAAGCCAATTGACGGCTCCTTTTGGAAAAATTGTACCACCGATGACATCATCAGCAAAAATACCCCAACACTACCACAAGTCGCTGCACCAACAGATAGTTCACAATGCATACAGGTGAGCTCACAATGTGTCCAGGCAAGTTCTGCAAGCAGTTCAGTGATGGCTATTGTAGAAGCTGTAGATTGGTTTTATCTTTGACTTCACCAGCACTGGGATGAAGATAGGAATTCTGGCAATAATGGCTAAAGAAAAAATTATGTAACATTACAGAAGGCACTAAAAGAAAACAATTTTCTTAACAATTTACATTATCTTTAAGAGAATTATTAAATATAATGAAAAGGAAAGGTGAAAGTAAACAAACAGATCTGTTAACCTTCTTTTGTGTTCACATATTAAAACAATCTTTAACAGCTGTTTACCCAATTAAATTAAACCATTTAAATCACGTGAATTAAAAAAAAATATTTGGATCCATTTTATCATGAGCGCTCATCATATATGATATATGGACATACATACATTCAAACATATAACACAAAACACAAGTGTGCACACATAATATAATACATACAACACATAACATTATAGTAAAGGCCTTATAACTTTTTACAGGTGAAATCTCCATTGCAATGTTTAAAAACTCTATAGTCAAAAAATAGAACTGATCAGCAAAACATTAACCTAGGTCTGTATGAGCTCAAAAAACAAAATAGAACTTCATGATATGGCAAAGGGCAATAATAAAATAGATATTGAAAAAAGCATCCTGGTTCTGTTGCAGATGTAAGAATAGCCAAACTGGAGTTTTGGATATCAGTTGTTATGGATTTGAGCCAAATCATCTTCTTTTTGGTCTGTAGAAATCGCTTTAGTTAATCTTTCTGGAATCCAAATCGGCTGCTGTTCTCCCTGTGGAAACACATAAACAGACTCCCGACTCCAGACAATCACTGGGTCAGGACCTTGGTTAATCTCTCTGGAATCCAAATCGGCTGCTGTTCTCCCTGTGGAAACACACAAACAGACCCCCGACTCCAGACAATTACTGGGTCAGGACCTTTCCATTGTCCTGTTAGAATATCCTTCCAAAGTACCTTGGGCTTATGTACATTTTTTGGACACATATGCCTTTCCGCAGCACTAAGTCCTGATGAATCCAAATTTAAAAAGTTTAGAGTAAAAAGGGTTATTTTAAGTTTATCTTTGGGGAATATATACCCCTTCCCAATTCCTTCTTTTTGCTTTAATAAGTACATTTTAATAGTTTGATGAGCTCTTTCAACTATGCCTTGTCCCTGTGGATTGTATGGGATTCCTGTTATATGAGTAATGCCAAATGTTGAGCAAAATTGTTTAAAAGAGGTAGAAGTATAACCAGGGGCATTATCTGTTTTTAACTGTTTTGGAACACCCACAGTGGCAAAATTTTGTAAGCAATGAGCTATAACATCTTTAGTTTTTTCTCCGGCATGAAGGGAGCCCATCAAAAATCCAGAAGAAGTATCAACTGTAACATGCAAATATTTTAATTTTCCAAATTCTGGCAAGTGTGTGACGTCCATCTGCCAAATATGGTTAGGTATCAATCCTCTAGGATTGACTCCAAGATTAACTTGTGGTAAAAAGGTCACACAATTTTGACATTGTTTTATTATTTGTCTAGCTTGTTCCTTAGTTATTTTAAAACGCTTTTGTAAAGTATTAGCATTGACATGGAACTTTTTATGAAAATTTATAGCTTCTTCTAGTGTAGAGAAAATATGTATGTCATGTGTAGTTTTATCTGCTAAATCATTGCCCAAACTAAGGGCTCCAGGCAATCCTGTATGTGCCCTGATATGTCCTATAAAGAATGGATCTTTTCTGTCCCAGATTAGACTTTGTATAGTGGAAAGCAAAGAGAAAACAGTAGAAGAAGGGGAAATCCTACCAGCATCTTCAAGAGATACTATAGCATTAACTACATACTGACTATCAGAAAATAAATTAAATACAGAATCTTTAAACATCACAAAAGCTTGTAAAACTGCATTAAGCTCTACCTTTTGAGCTGATTGTTTGGGTACTAAAAATGTAAAAGTTTGATCAGGGGTAACTACTGCTGCTGTACCATTATTTGACCCATCAGTGAATATATTTGGAGCATTCATGATAGGTGTTTTTCTTGTCATTTTTGGAAAAATTACAGGATGCAATGACCAAAAAGACAATAAAGGATTAGATGGTAAGTGGTTATCAAATGAAACATTAGATTTGCACATGATTATTGCCCAAGTATTTAACTCATTAGCTAACTCATCAATTTGATTCATAGTATATGGAGTAATAATTTTATTGGGAGAAATTCCAAACACTCCCTTTGCTGCTTTTATTCCTTTGAGTATTAATTGTCCTACAGCCTCAGGATACCTAGTAAGAATAGTGTTAGGAGAATAAGATAAATGTATCCATAATAATGGACCTTCTTGCCAAAATACTCCTGTAGGAATATTTTTTGTTGGTAGTACAATAAATAATAAAGGCAAACTTATATCAATTCTATCCAAATGCATATTTTCCATATATGTTTCAATGATTTTTAATGCCTTTCTTGCTTCAGGCGTTAACATTCGGGGTGAATTTGGATCTGATGGACCTTTTAGGATATCAAATAAAGGTCCCAACTCTCCTGTTGGTATACCTAAATAAGGCCTTATCCAATTTATGTCTCCTAATAACTTTTGAAAGTCATTAAGTGATTTGAGTTGATCTACTCGTATTTGAATTTTTGGTGGACGGACCATGGTTGAGGATAATAGAACTCCTAAATAATTAATTGGAAAATTTAATTGTACTTTATCTATTGCTATCTCTAGATTATAATTTTTTAATAAGTTTGTAAGTGTGGCATAACATTCTAGCAATGTGTTTTTATCTTTGTGTGCTAATAATACATCATCCATATAGTGAAATATTTGTAGTTCAGGATTTTGATTTCTAAGTGGCTGGATTACTTTGTTAACATAAATTTGACACATAGTTGGGCTGTTAGCCATCCCTTGAGGGAGTACTTTCCATTCATATCTCTGATCAGGACCTTCATGATTCAGTGCAGGGATAGTAAATGCAAAACGTGGACTATCCTCAGGATGAATTGGAATTGAAAAAAAACAATCTTTAATATCTATAACTAAAACATACCAGGTTTTTGGCAAAGCAGACAATTGAGGAATCCCTGATTGAGCAGGTCCCATAATAACCATCTCATTATTAATGGCTCTTAAATCTTGCAATAATCTCCATTTACCAGATTTCTTTTTGATGACAAAAATGGGAGTATTATGGGGAGATACAGAAGGTTGTATATGTCCTTCTGCTAATTGTTGTTTGACCAGGTCATGGGCTGCTTGTATCTTTTCTTTAGTCAGGGGCCACTGAGGAACCCATACTGGTCTTTCTGATTTCCAAGTAATTTTTATTGTCTCAGTGGCCCTTTCTGAAAATCCAACCCATGTCTGTCTGTTCCTTGATCTATTTGTATTGGTGCTGCTATACCTTGTTCTTGTTTTTCTAATCTTTTTCCTTTCCTAAAACCTTGTCTAGTCATAATAGTGGGTGCATTTTGGTTGATGTTATTTGTTAATGTCAAACCTAATTGATCTAGGACATCTCGTCCCCATAAATTTACGGGAAGATGATCCAATACATATGGCTGTATAGTTCCTTCACATCCTTCAGGATCCTTCCAATCTAATACCATTGCACTTCTATGGGGATTAGTCGCCACTCCTAGGCCTCGAAGCGTTTGAGTGGCTTGTTGTAATGGCCAATGTTTTGGCCATTCTTGACGAGAGATGATGCTAAGGTCTGCACCTGTATCCAGTAGCCCATTAAATTCATGTCCTTGAATATTTAGTTTTAGCATGGGGCGAGAATCTAAATTTAAAGAAAGCATAGCCCAATCTACACCTGTGGAGCCTAATCCCTTGGAACCTCTTTCTACAGTACGACTGGAAAATTTATCATGTAGGCTGGGTATTATTAGTAACTGTGCTATTCTATCTCCTGGTGAAATTACTGATATACCCTTTGGAGAACTGGCTATAATTTTTATTTCACCTTCATAATCGGGATCAATTACCCCGGGACTTATCATAAGTCCTTTTAGCGTAGAAGAACTGCGTCCTAACAATACGCTTACTGTTCCTTGGGGAAGAGGTCCTTTTACTCCTGTGGGAATGATTTGAACTCCCATCTCTGGAGTTAGTACTGCTCTGGTGGAGGTGCAGATGTCCAACCCTGCACTCCCTCTGGTTCGTCTGATGAGAGATCTGATAGATAATGTGTCCTGGGCACTACCCTGATGGTGTTGCTGGGTTCCTCCATGGTGTTTCTGAGATCCTCTAGTGCCCCGTATATTTGTGGTCTTGGGCCCCAGAGCATTGGGCCCCCCTGTTCGTTTTTTGGCAATGGAGCCCGATGCCTTTCTCCACGATATCGTGGGTAAACACCTGGTCCTTTTCTGTTTTTTGATAATGGAATACCCTCTATGGTAGTTTGAGAATGGCTTTCATTAGCCCAATATCTCCCTCTATGGCATCGTGGGCAAATACCCGGTATTCTACTCCTTTGATACCTAGCTTTGTTTAACCCTCTTCCTATGAGGCAATTCCTTTTAAAATATCCTGTTTGTTCACAATTGTAGCATGTTTTCTGCCTGGCATCTAAAGCCTGTTGTACTACAGCTGCCACGACTTGCCCTTGTTCATTAATGTCTCTACATAATTTAATATATGTGTTTAAATCTCCATGTTTCCATAGTCTAATGAGCTCTTTGTACTAATGATTTGCTTGCTCATAAGCCAGTTGTTTTATTAATGCCATTGCTTGTTCTGTATCCCCAAAACCTCTGGTAGCTGTTTGAATAAGCCTATCTACAAATTCAGTGTAAGGTTCATTAGCTCCTTGTATTATCTTAGATAATTGACCTTGTAAATCTCCAAGTCCTTGTAATGTCTCCCATGCCCTAACTGTATCTGCAGCAATTTGTGAATATATAGCAGGATCATATTCAATTTGTTGCCGTTGACCCTCATAAGGTCATTTTCCTAACAACATATCTAGATTTCTTTGAGGGTAACCGGCTGCTGTATTTTGCCTATCTGTCTCTGTGCAAAATTCCTCATTGGCAACCTTCCATAACAAATATTGCCCTCCATTTAGCACAGCTTTACACATGCTAGCCCAGTCTGCTGGCATCATGTCCAAGTTGGTAATGGATTCAACCATGCTTACAGTGAAGGGTGCTTGAGGACCATAGGTTGTTATAGCCTCCTTTAACTGCTTCGCTGTTTTGAAATCTAAAGCATGGTGAATTCGCTGCCCTCCTGTCTGCTCAAGTACAGGGCATGCTAATATTTGAGGTCCTGTCTCAGGATCCCATCTATCAACTACGGGGTTTGAGGGCCACTCAGCTGTCTCCATAGGTGGAGCTGTTGGTTGAATTACACCCTCTGGTGATAGAACAGAGTTAGTAGCAGCCTCCTGTTGTAGCTTCCCCCCTGATAGCTGTTTCTCCTCTAAGCTTTTTTCCTTTAAATTTTCTTCCTCTATCTGACTAGCTCGAGAGTCCTTCTCTTTTGCTTGATCTAACATGTTTTCTACCATAGTCTGGATCTCTAGCAATTTACTTAACACTCTTTCAGTTTGTTTTTTACTAATTTCTAATCTACTATAAAGATAATGCAATCCAACAAAATAACACAAAACACAACCAAAACAGAATGAAACAAAAACGGAACAAAAAATCGTTGTATCAATTTTCCTATTTTATTGACATGTGCATTTGTGGTCTATTTCTATCTCTTCCTCAGTGGTGAACAACTTCAAATCTTGAGGCAACCATTTTTCCCAGTTTGCCTGAGAAAGTTCTAGGGATAGGCAGCTTGAAACAAAAACAAAACAAATCAAAACAAGAACACATTCTTTTTTGAAATGGTCACCCATTCTCTCGCCTTCCCTCAGGGGCGAGCAATTTCACTTACCTCTGAGCTTCAGGCTTTCCCCACACGGGACGCCAAATGCCGCAGTCTGGCTGGGAACAAATCACGAGCCACTGAAGTAGGAACAAACTTTATTTCTGAACTCCACCAGCACACTCCATACACGCTCTCCAGGAACTCTCCTGAATGCCACATGGCTCCTCCAGGAACCAACAACCAGAAATCCCCCTTCTGGAAATCCCTCCTCCCGCACTTCCCCTACCAATAGGAACTCTCCTGAAATCCCCACGAGAACTCCAAAGTTGCAGGCCGAGGCGGACAGTAAAGGTCTAATATACAACTGAATCAATCCAGCATCATCTTAATGGCTTGCCTCTCAACCAATACTATTGGCAAAATGCCAGGAGCCATTCTGACGTGGCTGTGGCTCTCAGCACAAGACTCCTCCAATGGAGGTGTTGGGGGCAGCTCCCAGTGCACCACAGGTATAGGGGACTCCCCCCTTGAAGGGCAAGACCCCTCCAACTGGGGTTTCAGGGGAAGCTCCCCATGCACCCTATGGCGAGGTGACTCCCCATTCTAGGGGCAAGATCCCTCCAACCTGGGTATCGGGGGAACTCTCAACACATGTCGGGTGGAGGGGAATACCCAACCAGGTGCAAGAGCCCTAAAATTGGGGTGTTGAGGTGAACTCTGACCACACCCGGGTCAAGGGGACTCCCCATCTATGTGGGAGAGCCCTCCTACCGGGATGTCGGCATAAACTCCCAATGCACCGTGGGTTGAGGAGACTCCCCCCTGAGGGGTGAGACCCCTCCAACCAGGGTGTTGGGGGGAGCTCCCAACTCACCCGGGTCGAGGAAAGTCCCCCCTCATGGGGCAAGACCCCTTTAACTGGGTTGTCGGCTCAAGGTCCCACTGACCTTGAGTCGAATGTACTACCAGCACGAGGGGCGAGACCCCTCAAAACGGGGTGTCATGGCACACTTCCACTGCACCCTAGGTTGAGGGTCTCACCCCCACAAGAGTGAGTGCCCTCCAACCGGGGTGTTGGGGGAAGCTCCCATCACAACTTGGGTCTAAGCGGCTCCCCTCCCAAGGCACAAGATCCTTCCCACTTGGGTTTTGGGGAAAGCCGCCAATACACCCCTGGTTGAGAGAACTCCCCACCCAGGGGCAAGACCCCTCCAACAGGGGTGTTTCGGGGAGCTCCCATTGCACCCTGGGTCGAGGTGACTCCCAGCTCAAGTGGCGAGACACCTGCAAACGGGGTGTCTGTGGGAGCTTTGACCATACCCCTGGTCAAGGGTACTCCCTCCATGAGGGATGAGTCCCCTCCACTCTGGGTGTTGGGGGGAGATCCCACCACACCCCAGTTCATGGGAACCCCCTACTGAGGTGCGAGAGCCCTCCAACAGGGGTGTAGAGGGGTGCTTCCACCACCGGACACTCTCTGCACCCCAATTCGAGGAGACTCCCACCTACGGGTGAGACCCCTCCAACCGGGGTGACAGTTGGAGCTCCCACAGCACCCTGAGTTGATGGGACTGCCCCTCGAGAGGTGAGAACCCTCCATCTGTGGTATCAGGGGAGCAACCAAGGCACCCTGAGTCGAGGGGACTCACCCAAAGAGGAGCAAGAACCTTTCCACCAGGGTGTCAGAGCAACTTCCCAACACACACACAGTCGAGGGGACTCCCCCCTCGAGTGGCGAGACCTCTCCAACCATTTTTCAGGAGGAGTTCCCAACACACCCTGGGTCAAGAAGTCACCTAACTCGAGAGGCGAGACACCTCCAACCAAGTTGTCGGGGGAGATCCCAACACACAGGGGGTCGAGAGACCTCCACCCTCGAGGGGTGAGACCCCTCCAACCAGTTGTCGGGAGGAGCTCCCAACACACCCTGGGTCAAAAAAACACCCAACTCGAGGGGTGAGACCCCTCCAACCGAGTGTCAGGGGAGCTCCAACCACACACAGGTGGAGGTGACTCCTAGGCTGAGTGGTGAAACCCCTCCAAATGGGGGTTTGGGAGGAGCTTTCACCATATCCCGAGTTGAGGGGACTCCCCTCTCAAGGGGCAAGATCCCTCCAACAGGGCTGTCCGAAGCTCCCAATGCACCCCGGGTTGAGGGGACTCCTTTCCTGAGGGATGAGACACCTCCAACTGGGGTGTTGGGGGAGCACCCACCACACCCCTCGTCCTCGGGACTCCCTCCCTGAGGGGCAATAGCCCTCCAACTGGGGTTTCGGGGGGGAGTTGCCAATGCACCCTGCGTTAAGAGGACTCCCCCCTCGAGGGGCAAGATCCTCCAAACATGGTGTTGCAGTATCGGGTTTTTAGTCCCCCTTCCCTCCTGACCTGCGGCAGAGATTGGGGAGAGCACGCCCTTACCAGGATGAGCCAAGAAGGTTAAAGGTCGACTGACCACCTGCACCCAGCCATACCTCCTGGAGGACAATCAGATGTGTCAGGGAGACCAGTCAAAGCAGGATCTCAGTTTATTGAGAAAACACATACAGCTAATGTAATGTACAGGAGCCAATCAGGATAAAGGTCAGCAGGGTGGGGAGAGTTCACGTGTATAACCATCCTACAGGCCATAATGGGAGACACGAGCTATCCAGGAGAGTGGAAGGGTTCTGAGCCTATCCTAGAGGTCCTCTGATTTTTCGTCACCACACACAGCACCACCTCCTGGCTGATTGCCAGGCGCCATCTAGCCATGTGCAGCCCCATGACCTGGAACCTGGTAGCAAGTTAGGTTTCCTCCTTTCTGATGCAGCATGCCCCACATGTTACATCATGCCCTACACACAGGAAGCTCCCAATGCACCCCTGGTCAAGGGGCCTCCCCCCTCCAGGGGCGAGACTCCTCCAACCTGGGGTGTTGTTGGGAGCTCCAAATGCACCCCATGTCGAGGGGACTCCCAACTCAAAGGGCAAGACTCCTCCAACCAGGGTGTTGGGGGGGAGCACCGGCCACACTATGGGTTGATGGGACTCCCCCGCTGAGCACCAAGAGCCCTAAATATGGAGTGTCGGGGGGAGCAACCACCACACCCCGGGACGAAGGAACTCCCCCTCTATGGGGGAGAGCCCTCCAACTGGGGCATTGGTGTGAGCTCCCAAAGCACCCCGGGTCGAGGGGATTCCCTCATGAGGGGCGAGACCCCTCCAACTGGTGTGTCAAGGGGAGCTCCCAATGCACCCCAGGTCGAGGAAACTCCCCCCCTCGAGTGGTGCGACCCCTCCAACCGGGGCGTCGGGTCAACCTCCCACTGACCTTGGGTCGAGGGTATTCCCAGCACGAAGGGCAAGACCCCTTAAATTGAGGTGCCACGGGGAGCTTCCATGGCACCTCTGGTGGAGGGAACTCCCCCTGAAGGGCGAGAGACTGAAAAACCAGCCTCTACCTCAGAGCAAAACCTGTTCAAGGAAGGGACATGACCTTTGTCTTTGGAAAGACCCACAGAGCACTCCTAGGCACATTCCCACCCCGTAAGTTGTTTATCTACAAATAACAGGAGAGATCTGCTTCACCAGGTGTCCCTAACTCAGTCAGGCTAGGTGGGGATCCATAGCAACTCCCTAGCAGCCACCAATCAGCATGAGACAGGGAAATACCTGGGATGTCAGATGACCCTCCCAGTAGTTTATGGTGGTTGATAACATGTTGGGAAACCATGTAGTTCAGCATGAACACCCCTCTTGACTTAAACCAATCAGTTCAAATGAATACCCCTTTTGTATTGACCAATCACCCTTACCCAACTTGTTCCCGCCAGTGAATGTGCTAATCATGTTTTAGAGTTGTTATTTGATTTCCCTGCGGTGTGTGATGATTTGCTAAGAGATGCTATGATGTATGTGGGGGTCCCTGCCTTCTCCAAAGAATGTATAAAATTGCTGCAAACCCTGGGCTCGGGGCCTCTCAGCGTCACCAGTTGCTGTGTGTGCATGCAGAGGACCGAGCTAGCTCACAATAAACACCTCTTTGCTGCTTACATTGATCTTGGGTCTCTGGTGGTCTTTTGGGGGTCCCGAATTCAAGCATAACAAGCCCTCCAAACAGGGTGTCGGGGAAGATCCTACTGCAACCGAGGTCTACAGGGGTTCCCTCCCAAGGCACAAGAGCTCTCCCACCAGGGTATCGTGGGAGCTGCCAATGCACCCCTGGTTGAGGGGACTCCCCTCCTCAGAGAGGTGAGACCCTTCCCACGGGGGTGTCTGGAGGAGCTCCCACTGCACCCGAGTTGAGGTGACTCCCAGCCCCAGTGACTAGACCCTCCAACAAGGTGTCAGTGGGGGCTTTCACCATAGCCCCCCGGTCAAGGGGACTCTCCCCACAAGTGGCTTGTCCTCTCCACACTGGGTGTCAGGGGAGGTCCCACTGCACACCAGGTAGAGAGGACTACCCCCCATGTGTGAGAGCCCTCCTACCAGAGTGTCGGGGGGTACTCCCAATGCACCCCGGGTTGAGGGACTCCCCACCCCGAGGGGCAAGACACCTCCAACCTGGGTGTCGGGGGAGCTCCCATGGCACCCCAGTTCAAGGGTACTCCAAAAAAGAGGTGAGACCACTCCAACTGGGGTGTTGGGGGGAGCTCCCATGGCACCCCAGGTCGAGGGGCCTTGCCTCCAGAGGGGCAAGAACCCTTCAACCGGTGTGTCAGAGGGAGCTCCCAGCACACCCATGGTCAAGGGGACTCCCCCTTCAAGGGGCAAGACCCATCCAATCGGTTGTCAGGAGAAGCTCCCAACACACCCCGGGTCGAGAAGATCCCCAAGTAGAGAGGTGAGACCCCTCCAACCGGGTTGTAGGGGGAAGCTTTCACTATACCCCACATCTAAGGGACTCCTTCCTCGAGGAGCAAGATACCTCCATTGAGGTATTGAAGGGATCTCCCACCACATCCTGGGATGAGGGGTTTTCCCAATTGAGGGGGAAAACCCCCCAAACAAGGTGTCCAGGGGAGCTCTCACCACACCCTGGGTCACGGGGACTTTCCCTTATAAGGGAGAGCCCTCCAATTAGGGTGAGCTCTCAATGCACTCCAGGTTGAGGGGGCTCCCTCCTCCAGGAGTGAGACCCCTCAAAACTGGGTGTCAGAGGGAGCTCCAACAGCACCCCGGGTCGAGGTGACTCCCCCCTTGAGGGGCAAGATCCCTTCAATGCGGGTGTCAGGGGACCACCCAACACACCCTGGGTCGAGGGGACCCCACCCAAGAGATGAGAACCCTCCAACCAGGGTGTCAGAGGGAGCACCCACCACACCCTGGGTTGAGAGGACTCCCACACCAAGGAGTGACAGCCTAAAAATGGGGTGTCAGGGAAAGCTCCCACCACCCACCAGCTCAAGGGGACTCCCCCCCTATGGGGGCGAGCCCTCCAATCAGTGTGTCGGGGTGAGTTCTCAATGCACACCGGTTTGAGGGGACTCTCCCCTGAGGAGCGAGACCCCTCCAACTAGGGTATTGGTGGGAGCTCACAGCGCACCCTGGGTCTAGAGGGCTCTATTCCAAAGGGGCGCCAACTGGGATGTTGGTGGGAGCTCCCAACACCTGGGTTGAGGGGCCTCACCCCCGAAAGGGGGAAAGCCCTCCAACCAGGATGTTGGGGGGAGCTCCCACGGCACCCTGGATTGAGGGAATTCACTCAAAGAGGGGCAAGAACCTACCACCAGGGTGTCGGAGGGAGCTCCCAATGCACACATTGTCGAGGGGATCCCCCCTCTTGGGGCAAGACCCCTCCAACATTTTGTCAGGAGGAGTTCCCAACACACTCTGGGTCAAGACTACACTCAACTTGAGGAGTGAGACCCCGCCAACTGGAGTGTCACAGGGAGCACCCACAGCACCCTGGGTCGAGGGTACTCCCCCACCAAGAAGCAAGAACCCTAAAAACAGGGTGTCAGGTGGAGCTCTCACTGCACCCCGGGTTATGGGGACTCCCCCCTGTGGGGGAAAGCCCTACAACTGGGGTGTCAGGGGAGTTCCCACCACACCTTGGGTATAGGGGACTCCTCCCAGAGGAAGGAGATCCCTCCAACCAGGGTTTCAGGGGGATCTGCCAATACCCCCGGAGTCGAGAGCCCTCCAACCAGGATATTAATGGGAGCTCCCTCCACACCCCAGGATGAGGGAACTCCCCCCCCCGAGGGGGGAGAGCCCTCCAACAGGGGTGTCCGTAGAGCTCCCAATGCACCCAGGGTTGAGGGGACTCCCCCCAGAGGGAGGAGCTCCCTCCAACCAGGGTGTTGGGGGATGCTCCAAACACACCCCCGGGTCAAGAAGACTCCCCCCTCATGGTGTGAGACTCCTCCAAACTGGGTGTCAGGGGAGCTCCTAATGCACCCTTGGTCAAGGGGACTCTCCCTTTAAGGGGAGAGACTGGGGTGTTGGAGGGAGCTCCCAACACACCCCGGGTCGAGGGTACCACCCTCATGGATAATACCATTCCAACTGGGGTGTCAGAAGGAGCATCCACCACTCCCAGGGTCCAGGCGATTCCCCACTTGAGGTGCGAGAGCCATCTAATGATATCGGGGGGAGTTCCCACTGCACTCCGGTCTAGGTGGCTCCCCTCCAAGGGGCGAGAGCCCTCCAACCGGGGTGTGGGGGGAACTGCCAATGCACCCATGGTCGAGGGGACTCCCCCATGGAGGGGGGAGACCCCTCCAACCTGGGTGTTGGGGGGAGCTTTCACTACACCCCGCATCAAGGGGACTCCATCCTCAAGGGACAAGATTCCTCCTTCGGGGTGTCGAGGGGATCTTTCACTGCACCCTGGGTTGAGGGGTCTCCCCTCTCTACCGGGTAAACCCCTTGATCCAGGGTGTATGGGGGAGCTTTTATACCACAGCACCCCAGGTACAAGGGACTTCCTTCCTTCCCTGCAAGTGGTGTGTCGGCGGCAGGTCCCACCACACAACAGGTCAAGGGGACTCCACTTTGAGGAGAGAGACCCATCCAACAGAGTTGTCGGGTTGAGCTCCCAACCCCCTGGGTCGAGAATACTCCCCCCTCTAGGGGCAAAACCCCTACAACCGGGGTGTCAGGGGGAGCTCCCTCCACACCCCCAGGATGAGAGGACTCCCCCACCGAGGAGGGAGAGCCCTCCAATCAGGTGTCTCGGGGAGTTCCCAATGCACCCCGGGTAGAGGCGTCTCCCCCCTTGAGGGAGGAGAGACTTCCAACCAGGGTGTCTAGAGAAGCTCCGAATGCACCCTGAGTTGAGGGGACTCCATCCTCCAGGGGCAAGACCCCTGCAACCTAAGTGTCTGGGGGAATTCCCAATGAAACCTGAGTCGAGGGGACTCCTGCTCGAGGGGCAAGACCCCTCCAACCTTGTGTCAGGGAGATCTCCCACCAGACCCAGGATCTAGGGGCTCCCTCCCCAAGGGGCAAAAGCCCTCCAACCACAGTATCGGGGCAGCACACAGTGCATCCCAGGTCGAGGGTACTCCCCCACCAGGGGGAAGAGCCCTCCAACCGGGATGTTGGGGGAGCTCTCACTGCACCTCATGTCGAGGGGACTCCCCCCCCTTGAGGTTGGAGAACCCTACAACCAGGGTGTCCAAGGGAGCTCCCAATGCACTCAGGGTCAAGGGGACTTCCCCCTCGAGAGCCCAGACACCTCCAACTGGGGTATGGGGGGAGCTGCCAATGCACCCCTGGTCGAGGGGAGTCCCCTTCTGGAGGGGCGAGACCCCTCCAACCGGGCTGTCATGGGGACCTCCCACCTAATCTTGGGGCGAGGGGACTCCCCTCCCCAAGGGGTGATACCCCTTCAACCAAAGTGTTCGGGGAGCTTCCACTGCACCCTGGGTCAAGGTGACTCCCCCAGAGTGGGCAGAACCCTCCAAACAGGGTGTCCAGGGAGCTCCCAACGCATCCCGGTACAAGATGACTCCCACTTCAAGGGGCAATACACCTCCAACCAGGGTATTGGGGGGGCTCCCAATGCACCCCAAGTCAAGGGGACTCTGTCCTCTAGGGTGGACAACCCTCCAACTGAGATGTCAGGGGGAGCTCAATCCACACCACGGGTCCTTGGGACTCCGCCCTCATGGGTGTAGAGCCTTCAAACGGGTATCGGGTGGAGCTCCTTCCACACCGTGGGTCAAGGGGACTTCCCCCTTGAGGGTGGAGAGACCTCCAACAGGGTGTCGGGGGGAGCTCCCACCACATCCCAGGTTGAGTAAACTCCCCACTCGAGGGTGGAGAGCATCCAACCAGGGTGTCCGGCGGAGCTCCCACCACACCCCACATCGTGGGAACTCCCACCTTGAGGGGGCTGAGCCCTCCAACCTGGGTGTCGTGGGGAGCTCCCACCACACCCTGAGTCAAGGAGACTCCCCACTCAAGCGGGGAGAGCCTTGCATCCAGGATGTCGGGGGGACCTCCCACTATACCCCTGGTCGCGGGGACTCCCCCATCAGTGGTGGGACCCCTCCAACCTGGTTGTCAGGGGGAGCTCACATTGCTCCCTGGGTCGAAGTGACCCCCCTTCGAGGAGTGGTACCCCACTTCAGGTGTGTTGGGTGGAGCCCCCATCCCACACCAGGTCAAGGAGACTGCCCGCTGGAGGGGAGAGACCCCTCCAACCAGGGATTCGGGGAAGCTACCATGGCACCCAGAGTCGAGGGATCTCCCCACTCGAGGGGAGAGACCCCTCCAACCGGGGTTCAGGTGGAGCTCCCAAGAACCTCAGGTTGAGGGGACTCCCCCTCCTCGTCGGCCGAGACACCTCCAATGGGGTGTCGGGAAGAGCTGCCAACACATCCCTGGTCAATACCAGGGTGTCTGCCAACACAACCTGGGTCGAGGAGACTCCCAGCCCGAGTGGCAGGACCATTCCAAATGGGGTGTCATGGGAAGCTTTCACCGTACCCTGGTTTGAGGGAACTGCCTTTCCAACCTGGGTGTTGGAGGGAGCTCCCACTACACCACAGGTCAAGGGGACTCCCACCACGAAGTGCAAGAGCCCTCCAACCAGAGTGTAGAGAGGTGCTCCCACAGTACCCAAGGTTGAGGGTACTCCCACCCGATGGGTTAGACACCCCCAACCGGGGTGTCAGGGGGAGCTCCCATCACACCCCGGTTCCAGGGGCCTGCCACCGAGGGTGATACCCCTCCAGCCGGGGTGTCGGTTGGAGCTCCCATAACACCCTGAGTCGAGGGGACTCCCCCCCCGATGGGCGAGAGCCCTCCAATCAGGGTGTCAGGGAGAGCTCCCAATGCACCCATTGTTGACGGGGCTCCCCCCTCTAGGGGCAAGACCCCTCCAACTGGTTGTCGGAAGGAGCTCCCAACAATCCCCGGGTAGAGAAGACATCCAACTCTAGGGGAAAGTCCCCTCCAACCGGAGTGTTGGGGGAGCTCCCAACACACCCCGCGTTCAGGGATCTCCCCCCTCGAGGGGCGAGAACCCTCCAACTTGGGTGTCATGGGGAGCTCCCAACGCAACCTGGGTTGACAGACCTTTCCCCTCGATGGGCAAGACCCCTCCAACTGGGTTGTTGGGGAAAGCTCCCACCGACTTCCGGAAGAGGGTACTCCCAGCAGGAGGGGCGGGACCCCTCAAACCGGGGTGTCGTGAAGAGCTTCCACTGCACCCCTGGTAGAGGGGACTCCCCCCAAAGGGCAAGTGCCGTCCAACAGGGTTGTCGGGGGGTGCTCCCACTGCACCCCAGGTTGAGGGGACTCCCCCCTCTAGGGGCAATACTCCTCTAATGGTGGTATAGTGGGGCGCTCCCACCGCACACCTGGTCAATAAGACTCCCCCCAAGGGGCGAGAGTGCTGCAACCAGGGTGTCGGGGGAGCTGCCAATGCACCCCTATTTGAGGGGACTCCCACACCAAAGGGGGAGACCCTCCAACAGGGGTGTCGGGGGAGCTCCCTCTACATCCCAGACCAAGGGGACTCCCAGCCCAAGGGGAGGGGAGAGAGTCCTCAAACTGGGGTGTCGGGGGGTGTTCCCATAGCAGACCAGTCGAGGTACTCCCCCCCCAAGAGTGAGAGCCATCTAACCGGGGTGTCAGGGGGAGCACACACTGCACCTCAATAGGAGGGGACTTCCCCACGGAGCAGGGAGAGCTTGGGTTTCGGCAGAAACTACCAATGCACCCCTGGTCGAGGGAAACCCCCTCCCAAGGAAAGAGAGACCTCCAATCGGGGTTTTGGAGGGAGATCTCATGGCACACCAAGTCTAGAGGAATACCCCCTCGATTGGAGTGTCCCCTCCAACCGTGGTGTTGTGGGGGAGCTCCCAAAACAGCCTGGGTCTAGAGGACTCACCCCTCGAGGGGCAAGACAACTCCAACCAGGGTGTACGGGGGAGCTCACAATGCACCTGGGTCGAGGGGACTCCCCCATCAAGGGGGGCAACCCCTCCAACCAAGGTGTCCAGGGGAGCTCTCACTGCACACTGGGTGGAGGGGATTCACCCCTCAAGGGGAGAAGCCCCATCAACAGGGGTATCAGAGGGAGCTCCCACCACAAACCATGTGAGGGGACTTCCCCTTCAAGGGGGGAGACCCCTCCAACTGGGGTATCAAGGAAAGCTCCCACCACACCCCGGTTCAGGGGATTTCCCCCCCAGAGGTGAGCCACCTCCCACTGGGGTGTCGTAGGGAGCTCCAACTGAACCCCAGATCGAGGGGACTTCCCCCCTGAGTGGGGAAAGCCCTTCAACCGGGGTGTTGTGGGGAGCTCACAATGCATCCCAGGTCAAGGGGACTTCCCCGTGTGGGGCAAGATCCCTCCAACCAGGGTGTCGGGGGAAGCACGCACTGCACTCCAAGTCGAGGGGACTCCCTCCCCAAGCAGTGAGACCCCTCCAACCAAGGTGTCAGGGGGAGCTTCCACCACACGCCAGGTCGAGGGGATTCCCCCCAGGAAAGAGAAACCTCCAACCAGGGTTTCAGAGGGAGCACCCACTGCACTCCGGGTTGAGAAGACTCACGTCTGCAGGGTGAGAGCCCTCCAAATGGAGTGTCGGGGGTAGCTGCTACCACAGCCCAGGTCGAGGGGACACCCCCCAGGAGGGACAAGAGCCCTCTAACCGGGGTTTCAGGGGGAGCACCCTCCACACTCTGGATCAAGGGTACTTTCTGCTTGAGTGTGGCAAGCCATCCAAACGTGGTGACCATGGAGCTCCAAAAGCACTCTAGGTCATGGGGACTCCCCTCTGGGTTGAGGAGACTCACGTCTGCGGGGTGAGAGCCCTCCAACAGGGGTGTTGATGGGAGTTCCCACCGCAACCCAGGTCGAGGGGACTCCTCCCCCTAGTGGATTGAGCCCTCCAACCAGGGTGTTGGGAGCTCCCAACGCACCCCTGTAAAGGGACTCCCCACCGAGGGGGGAGAGCCCTCCAACTGGGGTGTCGGGGGGAGCTCCCACCACTCCCTGGGTCGAGGGGGACACCCCCTTCCAGGGGCAAGACCCCTCCAACCAAGGTTTCAGGGGGAGCTCCCAACACACACCGGGTCTAGGGTACTCCCCCCACGAGAGGCGAGTCCCCACCAACCGGGTTTTTGACAGGAGCTCCCAATGCACCCTTGGTCGAGGGGACTCCCCCACTGAGGAGAGAAAGGCCTCATACCACGGTGTGGGGGGGGGGAGTTCTCAACGCAACCCCGGGTGAGGGGACATGCTATTCGAGAGGAGAATCCCCTCCAACCGTCGTGTATGAAGGAGCTCCCACCAAACACCGGGATGAGGGGACAACTCATTGAGGAGGGAGAGCCCTCCATCCCGGGTGTCAGGAGGAGCTCCCACCGCATCCTGGGTCTAGAGGACTCCACACTCAAGAACTCCAACCAGACTTCGGGGGGGAGATTTCATCGCACACCAAGTGGAGAGGACTACTCCCCTGAGGGGAGAGAGACCTCCAACCAGGGTTTTGGGGGGAGCTTCCAAGGCACACCAGGTCTAGAGGACTATACCTTCAAGGGGAGAGTACCCTCCAACCGGGGTGTCAGGTTGAACTCCCTACGCACCTCGGGTAGAGGAACTCTCCCCTCAAGGTGTGAGACACCTCCTAACGGGGTGTAGGGGGAGCTCCCAATGCACTCTGGGTCGAGGGGATTCTGCCATCGAGGGGGGCGACCCCTCCAACCGGGATGTCGGCGGGAGCTCCCACCGCACTCCAGGTCGAGGGAACTCACCCCTCAAGGGAGAGGCCCCATCAACAGGGGTGGCAGGGGGAGCTCCAACCTAACACCAGGTGAGGGGACTTGCCCTTCGAGGGGGGAGACCTCTTCAATCAGAGTATCAGGGAAAGATCCCACAACACCCTGGTTTGAGGGGACTTCCCCCGGAGAGGTGAGACACCTCCAACTGGGGTTTTGGGGGGAGCACCCTCCGCACCCTGTGTCGAGGGTACTTTCTGCCTGAGTGGGGAACCATCCAAACGTGGTGTCAGAGGAGCTCCCAATGCACCCTTGGTCATGGCTCTCTCCCTAGGGGGAGAACCCACCAACAGGTGTGTCCAGGGGAGCTTCCACGGCACCCTGGGTCAAGGGAACTCCCCGCTGCAGGGACAAGACCACTCCAACCATGGTTTCAGGGGGAGCTCCAATGCACACCAGGTCTAGGATACTCCCCCCTCGACGGGCTAGTCCTCTCCAACTGGGGTTTCAATGGAAGCTCCCAATGCACCCCAGGTCAAGGGGTCTCTCACCTCGAGGGGCAAGACACCTCCGACTGGGGTGTTTGGGGGAGCTCGCACCGCACCTTGGGTCAAGGGGACTCCCCCCACCGAGGGGGTAGAGCCATCCAAACGGGGTGTCAGGGGAGCACCCAACGCAACCCTGGTGAGGGAACATGCCATAGAGGGGGAAATTTCCTCCAACTGTGGTGTAGTGGGAATCTCCCACCAAACACGGGGACGAGATAACACCCATTGGAGGAGGGAGAGTCCTCCATCTGGGTGTTGGGGGAGCTCCCACCTCATCCCGGGTCAAGAGGACTCCCCACTGGAGAAGGGAGAGCCCTCCAACCCAAGTTCGCAGGGAGCTCTCACTGCGCCCCAGGAAGAGGGGACTCCCCACTCAAAGGGTGAGACCCCTACAACAGGGGTGTCAGTGGGAGCTCCCACTGCACCCCAGATAGAGGGGACTCCCCACAAGAGAGGTGAGATTCCTCCAACCGGGGTGTCAGGGGGAACTTTCACTGCAATCTCGGTCGATGGGACTCTCCCCCCTCTACCTGGGGTGTCGGGGGGAGCTCACACCACATCCCAGGTCGAGGGGTCTCCCATCATGAGGGGCAACAGCCCTTTAACCAGACGTCGGAGGAGCACCCACTGCACCTCGGGTCGAGGGGACTCCCCCGTCAGGCAAAATCCCTCCCAACGGGGTGTGGGGGGAGCTCCCAACACACACCGGGTCTAGGGGACTCCCCCTCGAGGGGCGAGTCCCCTCCTACTGGGGTGTGTGGGGGAATATCCAAAGCACCCCGGTCCAGGGGACTCCCCCCTCGAGGAGTAAGACCCCTCAAACTGGGGTTTCAGAGGGAGATCCCACCGCACCCTGGGTAGAGGCGACTCCCCCCCCCCAGGGAGGAGAGCCCTCCAACCAGGGTGTCGAGGGGAGCTCCCAACGCCCCCCTGGTGAGAAGACTTGCCATTCAAGGGGGGAGATATCTCCAACTGGGGTTTTGGTGGGAACTCCCACCACATCCCGGTTCAAGAGGACTCCAACCGGGGTGTCAGAAGGAGCACCCAAAGCACGCTGGGTCGAGGTGACTCCCCCATGAGGGGTGACACCCCTCCAACCCTGGTGTCGAGTGGAGCTCCCAACGCACCCCTGGTCTAGGGGATTCCCCCAACAAATGGCGAGATCCCTCCAAATGGGGTGTCTGCAGAGATCCTAAGACACCCCAGTGCCGCAGTCTGGCTGGGCACAAATCACGAGCCACTGAAGCAGGAACAAACTTTATTTCTGAACTCCACCAGCACACTCCACACCCGCTCTCAGGGAACTCTCCCAAAGGCCAAGCACGCGGCTCCTCCAGGAACCACCAACCGGAAATCCCTCCTCTGGCACTTCCCCAACCAATGGGAACTCTCAGGGAAACCCCATGAGAACTCCAAAGTAGAAGGCCTAGGGGGACAGCAGGGGTCTAATATACACAGCTTAACATAACCATTATCATCTCAATGGCTTGCTGGCATCACCTCTCAACCACTCCGTTCTGGCAAAAATGCCATGCATCATTTGGACTCGGCTTTGGCTCTCAGCACCCCAGGTCGAGGAGACTCCTCCTTGAGGAGCAAGATCCCTCCAACTGGGTAGTGGGGGGAGCTCCCAATGCACACCTGGTCTAGGGGACTCTCCTGTCAAGTGGTGAGACTCCTCCAACTGGGGTGTCAGGGGGAGATCCCAATGCACCCCACCCTAGGTGGAGGGGACTCCCTCTCGAGGGGCAAGATCCCTCCAACTGGGTTGTGGAAGGAGCTTCCAATGCACACTGGGTCCAGGGCTCTACCCACTTGAGGGGCGAGTTCCCTCCAACCGGGGTTTCAGGGGAGCACCCAATACCCCAGGTTGAGGGGCAAGACTCCTCCAACTGGGGAATTGGGAGGAGCTCCCACTGCACCCCGGGTAGAGGGTTCACCCCCCTGAGGCGCAAAAGCCCTCTAACTGGGGTATTGAGTGGAGCTCCCTCTGCATCCCCAGTCTAGTGGTTTCCCACCCCCCAGGGGCAAGACAACTCCAACCATGGTATCAGGGGAGCTCCCAACGCATCCCAGGTTGAAGGGACTGCTTCCCTGAAGGGCGAGAGCCTTCCAACTAGTATGTCGGGGGGAACTCCCATTGCACCCAGGGTCAAGGGGACTTCTCCATCAAGGGGTGATATCCCTCCAACTGGGGTGTTGGGGGAAGCTCCCAAAGCACCCCGGGCTGAGAGGACTCCCCCCTCGAGGGGTGAAAAGCCTCCAACTAGGGTATTGGTGGGAGCTCTCACAACACCCCGAGTTTAAGGGACTACTCCCACGATGGAGGAGAGCCCTCCAATCAGGGTGTCAAGGGGAGCTCCCAAGGCACCCTGGGTGAGGGGACTTGCAGTTGGAAGGGGGAGACCCCTCCAACTGGGGTGTCGGTGGTAGCTTTACCACATCCTGGGTTGAGGGGACTCCACCCTCCAAGGGGAAGAGCCCTCCAACCTGAGTGTTGGTAGGAGCACCCAACGCAACCCCTGTCTATGTTACTCCCCCCGCAAGGGGCAAGACACCTCCAACAGGGGTGTGGGGGGGGCTCTCAACACACCCCGGGTTGAGGGGTCTCCCTTGTGAAGATGTGAGACCCTTCCAACTGGGTTGTCGCGGGGAGCTCCCAACGAACCCTGGGTCAAGGGGACTCCCTCCCCAAGGGAAAAGAGTTCTCCAACCAGGGTGTCGGAGAAAGCTCCCACCGCACACTGGGTCAAGGGGAATCCCCACTTGAGGGGCGAGATCCCTCTAACCATGTGTCGGGGGGAGCTTCCAGTGCACACCAGGTCTAGGGGACTCGCCCCTGAGGGGCAAGACTCCTCCAACCGACGTGTTGGGGGAAGTTCCCACTGCACACTGGGTACAGGAGACACCCCCCCTAGGGGCAAGACCCTTCAACTGAGGTGTCAGGGGGAGCTCCCAGTGCACCCCAGGTCGAGGGGACTCCCCCTCCCGAGTGGGGAGAGCCCTCCAAATGGGGTGTCAGGGGGAGCTCTCAACGCACACTGGGTAGAGGGGACTCCAACCCCAAGGGGCAAGAGCCCTTTAGACAGGGTGTTGGGGGGAGCACCAACTGCAACATGGGTCCAGGGTAATCCCCCTAGAGTGGGGAGATCCCTCAAACCAGTTAGTCGGGGGAGGCTCTCAGTGCATCCCGGGTCAATGAGACATCCCCCTCCAGGGGCGAATCACCTCCAACCATGTTGTCAGCAGGAGCTCACAATGCACCCCGGGTCAAGGGAACTCCCACCTCGAGGGGTGACACCCCACCAAATGGGATGTCAGTGCGAACTGCCAACACACCTCTGATCCAGGTGACTCTCCCCACAAGGGGCGAGAATCCTCCAACAAGGTGTTCAGGGGAGCTCACAATGCACTTCCGATCTGGGGACTCCCCCATCGAGGGGCGAGACCACTCTAACCGGAGTGCTATTGGGAGCTCCCAACGCACCAAGGGTTGAACAATCTCCCTCCGCCCCCCAGGGGGAAGACCCCTCCAAACAGGGTGTCTGCGAGAGCTCCCACCACACCCCAGCGCAAGGGTACTCTCCACCCGAGAGGCGAGACACCTCCAACTTGTGTATTGGGGGAAATTCCCACTGCACCTTGGATTGATGGGACTCCCCCCAACGCGCGAGAGCCCTCCAACTGGGGTGTCGGGGGGAACACACACAGCTCCCCAGGTTGAAGAGTCTCCCACCACGAGGGGAGACAGGCCTCTAACCATCCAACGAGGGTGTCGAAGGAGCACCCACTGCACCCCAGGTCGAAGGGACTCCCCCCCCAAGGGAGGAGAGCCCTCCATCCAGGGTGTCGGGGAGAACTCCCAACGCCCCCCTGGTGAGGGGACTTGCTGTTCTAGGGAAGAGAGCCATCCAACCAGGATGGAGGTGGGAGCTCCCACCGCATCCCGTATCGAGAGGACTCTCTCCTCAAGAGGGGAGAGCCCTCCCACTGGGATGTCCGAAGGAGCACCAAACGCATCCCGGATCGAGTTGACTCCCCCTGTGAGCGGAGACACCCCTCCAACCATGGTGTCGGGTGGAGCTCCCAATGCACCCCTGGTCGAGGGGACTCCTATGTCAAGTGGTGACACCCCTCCAACTTGGTATGGGGGGAGATCCCAATGCACCCTGGGTCAAGGGGACTCCCCCCTCAAGGTGCGAGACCCCTAAAACCGTGGCATCAGTGGGAGCACCCATGGCACAGGGGGACAAGGGGACTCCCCCCCCAGAGGGGCGAGAGCCCAATAACCAGATTGTCCGGGAGAGCACCCACCACAATCCTGCTCCAGGGTACTCACTCCCAAGTGGGGAGAGCCCTCCAACCATGGTATTCGGGGTAGCTCCCAATGCACCCCTGGTCGAAGGGACTCCTCCTGGGCCAGGAGAGCCCTCCACCCAGGGTGTCGGGGGGAGCTCCCAATGCAACCGGGGTCAAGGGGACTCCCCCGTCGAGGGGCGAGAACCCCCTGACCAGGGTGTCGGGGGAGGCTCCCAACGCATATCGGGTCTATGGGACTCCCCCCTTGAGGGGCAAGTCACCTTGAACTGGGGTGTCATGGGAGCTCCCAATTCATCCAGAGTCGAGAAGACTCCCCCTCGAGGAGTGAGACCGCTCCAACTGGTATGTTGTGAGAAGTTCTCAACGCATCCCAGGTCGAGGGTAACTACACATCCCAGGGGCGAGACCCCTCCCACCAGGGTGTTTGGGGGAGATCCCAATGCACCACGGGTCGAGGGGACTCCCCCCCCAAGGGGCGAGACCCCTCCAACTTGGGTGTCGGGGGGAGCACCCACTGCACCTAGGGTCGAGGGGATTCTCCCCTGAGAATGGTGTATCCAACAGGGAGCTCCCAGCATACCCCGGGCAGAGAAGACACCACCCAAGGGGCGAGAGCCCTTCAACATGGTGTCAGGTGGAGGTCTCACCACACCCCGGGTCCAGAGTACTCCCAGCCTGAGAGGTGAGAGCTCTCCAACCGGGGTGTTGGAAGGAGCTCCCACCACACCCCGGATGGAGGGGACTCCCACTATGAGGTGTGAAAGCCCTCTAACCGGGATTTGTGGGTGCACCCACCACAACTGGAGTCGAGGGAACTCCCTGCCTGAGTGGGGAGAGCCATCCAAACAGGGTGTCAGGAGACCTCTCAATGCACCCTGGGTCATGGGGTCTCCCCCCAGGGGGGAAAACCCTCCAACCAAGGTGTTGGGGGGGAGCACCCACTGCACCCTGGGTCGAAATGACTCGCCACCTGAAGGCCAAAACCCCTACAACTGAGGTGTTGAGGGGAGATCCCACCACACCCTAGGTCAAGGGGATGCCCCCCTGATGGTTGACACACCTCCAACTGGGGTGTGGGGGGAGCTCCCACCCATCCCCAGGTTGAGGGGAATACCCCCATGGGGTGCAAGATCCCTCCAACCGGGATGTCAGGGGGAGCTCCCAAGCACCCCGGGTTGAGGGGACTCCTCCCCAGAGAAACGAGAACCCTCTAACCGGTGTATCGGGGGGAGCTCACATTACACCCCTGGTCAAGGGGACTCCCCACTCGAGGATGGAGATCTCTCCAACCAGGGTGTTGGGGGGAGCTCCCAAAGCACCCCGGGTCAGCGATACTCCCCACCTTATGGATGAGACCCTTCCAACCGGGGTGTTGTGGGGAGCTCTACTACACCCCGGGTCAAGGGGACTCCCCCCCCCCAAGGGGCAAGACCACTCCAAACAAGGTGTCGGGGGGAGCTCCTACTACAGTCCAGATAGCGGGGACACACCCCCGAGGGGAAAGAGCCCTCTAACCAGGGTTTCAGGGGGAGCACCCACCACACTCCACATGGAGGGGACTCCCCGCCCAAGTGGGAGAGCTATCCAAATGGGATGTCAGAGGAGCTCCCAATGAACCCGGGCATGGGGACTCCCCAACATAGGTGGGAGAGACCTGGGGATGACGGGGGGAGCTGCCACCACACACTAGATCAATTAGACTCCCCAACCGTTTGGGGAGAGCCCTCCAATCGGGGGGGACGAGGAAAGTTCCCACTGCAACACAGATTGAAGGGAAACCCCCTCAAAAGGCGAGACCCTAAAACTGGGGTTTCTGGGGGAGCTCCCCCGGATAGAGGGGACTACCCCCAAGGGGCGAGAACCCTCCAACCCAGGGTATGGGGGGAGCTCACAATGAAACCCTGTTCGAGGGGACTACGCACTTGAGGAGCGAGACCCCTCTAACTGGGGTGTTGGGGGGGAGCTCCCAACACACCCTGGGTCGATGGTACTCCCCACACGAGGGGTGAGACCCCTCCAACCTGGGTATCAAGGGAGCTCCCCACGCACCCCAGGTGAGGGGTATTGCTATTCAAGGGGGGAGACCCCTCCATCCAGGGTGTCAAGGGGAGCTCCCACCACACACTGGGATGAAGGGACCACGAATCGATGGGGAAGAGCCCTCCAACCAGGGTGTCAGAAGGAGCACCCAATGCACCCAGGGTCGAGGGGACTCCCTCCTCAAGGGGCAAGACCTCTCCAACAGGAGTGTAGGGGGGACCTCCCAACACACCCAGGGTCAAAAAGACGCCCCCCTCGAGGGGCGAGACCCCTCCAACTGGGGTGTTGGGGGAGCTCCCACCACACCCTGGGTAGAGGGGACACCCTCCCCAAGGGATGAGAGCCCTCCAACAGAGGTGTCAGGGGGAGCTCCCACTGCACCCATTTCATGGGACTCTCACCCCCATGTGGGGAGAACCCTCCAACCAGGGTGTGTGGGGGGGAGCTCCCATCACACTGCAGGTCGAGGGGACACCCCACTGAGGGGCGAGAGACCTCCCACCAGGTTGTCATGGGGAGCACCCACTGCACCCTGGGTCGAGGGGACTACCCCCTTGTGTGGGGGAAGCCCTCCCACCGGGGCATCATGGGGAGCTCCCAAAACACCCTGGGACGAGGGGACTGCCCTCTGGAGGGGCAAGAACCCTCCAAACAGGGTATCAGAGGAGCTTACAATGCACCCCTGGTCAAGGGGACTCCCTCCTAGAGGAGCAAGATCACTCCAACCTGGGTGTTGGGGGGAGCTCCTAACGCACCCAGGGTCTAGAAGACTCCCCTTTCTAGGGGTGAGACCCTTCCAATCAGGATATCCGGAGGAGCTCAAATGCACCCCTGTTCAAGATAACTCCCCCTTGAGGGGCAAGACCGCTACAATCGGGGTTTCAGGAGGAGCATCCAATGCACCCTGGGTCAAGGGGACTCCCCCCTGAGGGGTGATATCCCTCCAACTGAGCTGTCATGAGGAGGACCCACCACACCCCTGGTGGAGTGGACTCCCCGCCGAGGGGCAAGAGCCCTCCAATTCGGGTGGCTGGGTGAGCTCAATACGCACCCTGGGTGGAGGGAACTCCCCCCCCCCCGCGGGTGGCANGGTGTCTGCGAGAGCTCCCACCACACCCCAGCGCAAGGGTACTCTCCACCCGAGAGGCGAGACACCTCCAACTTGTGTATTGGGGGAAATTCCCACTGCACCTTGGATTGATGGGACTCCCCCCAACGCGCGAGAGCCCTCCAACTGGGGTGTCGGGGGGAACACACACAGCTCCCCAGGTTGAAGAGTCTCCCACCACGAGGGGAGACAGGCCTCTAACCATCCAACGAGGGTGTCGAAGGAGCACCCACTGCACCCCAGGTCGAAGGGACTCCCCCCCCAAGGGAGGAGAGCCCTCCATCCAGGGTGTCGGGGAGAACTCCCAACGCCCCCCTGGTGAGGGGACTTGCTGTTCTAGGGAAGAGAGCCATCCAACCAGGATGGAGGTGGGAGCTCCCACCGCATCCCGTATCGAGAGGACTCTCTCCTCAAGAGGGGAGAGCCCTCCCACTGGGATGTCCGAAGGAGCACCAAACGCATCCCGGATCGAGTTGACTCCCCCTGTGAGCGGAGACACCCCTCCAACCATGGTGTCGGGTGGAGCTCCCAATGCACCCCTGGTCGAGGGGACTCCTATGTCAAGTGGTGACACCCCTCCAACTTGGTATGGGGGGAGATCCCAATGCACCCTGGGTCAAGGGGACTCCCCCCTCAAGGTGCGAGACCCCTAAAACCGTGGCATCAGTGGGAGCACCCATGGCACAGGGGGACAAGGGGACTCCCCCCCCAGAGGGGCGAGAGCCCAATAACCAGATTGTCCGGGAGAGCACCCACCACAATCCTGCTCCAGGGTACTCACTCCCAAGTGGGGAGAGCCCTCCAACCATGGTATTCGGGGTAGCTCCCAATGCACCCCTGGTCGAAGGGACTCCTCCTGGGCCAGGAGAGCCCTCCACCCAGGGTGTCGGGGGGAGCTCCCAATGCAACCGGGGTCAAGGGGACTCCCCCGTCGAGGGGCGAGAACCCCCCTGACCAGGGTGTCGGGGGAGGCTCCCAACGCATATCGGGTCTATGGGACTCCCCCCTTGAGGGGCAAGTCACCTTGAACTGGGGTGTCATGGGAGCTCCCAATTCATCCAGAGTCGAGAAGACTCCCCCTCGAGGAGTGAGACCGCTCCAACTGGTATGTTGTGAGAAGTTCTCAACGCATCCCAGGTCGAGGGTAACTACACATCCCAGGGGCGAGACCCCTCCCACCAGGGTGTTTGGGGGAGATCCCAATGCACCACGGGTCGAGGGGACTCCCCCCCCAAGGGGCGAGACCCCTCCAACTGGGGTGGTTGGGGGAGCTCCCACCACACCCTGGGTAGAGGGGACACCCTCCCCAAGGGATGAGAGCCCTCCAACAGAGGTGTCAGGGGGAGCTCCCACTGCACCCATTTCATGGGACTCTCACCCCCATGTGGGGAGAACCCTCCAACCAGGGTGTGTGGGGGGGAGCTCCCATCACACTGCAGGTCGAGGGGACACCCCACTGAGGGGCGAGAGACCTCCCACCAGGTTGTCATGGGGAGCACCCACTGCACCCTGGGTCGAGGGGACTACCCCCTTGTGTGGGGGAAGCCCTCCCACCGGGGCATCATGGGGAGCTCCCAAAACACCCTGGGACGAGGGGACTGCCCTCTGGAGGGGCAAGAACCCTCCAAACAGGGTATCAGAGGAGCTTACAATGCACCCCTGGTCAAGGGGACTCCCTCCTAGAGGAGCAAGATCACTCCAACCTGGGTGTTGGGGGGAGCTCCTAACGCACCCAGGGTCTAGAAGACTCCCCTTTCTAGGGGTGAGACCCTTCCAATCAGGATATCCGGAGGAGCTCAAATGCACCCCTGTTCAAGATAACTCCCCCTTGAGGGGCAAGACCGCTACAATCGGGGTTTCAGGAGGAGCATCCAATGCACCCTGGGTCAAGGGGACTCCCCCCTGAGGGGTGATATCCCTCCAACTGAGCTGTCATGAGGAGGACCCACCACACCCCTGGTGGAGTGGACTCCCCGCCGAGGGGCAAGAGCCCTCCAATTCGGGTGGCTGGGTGAGCTCAATACGCACCCTGGGTGGAGGGAACTCCCCCCCCCCC